>NC_056726.1:750239328-750359328 GCF_019279795.1 Protopterus annectens | reverse complement strand
GGACCCCAATTGGGAAGCTTTCTGGATGACTTTGGGGAGGAGTGGAACTGGAGGGAAAGCATAAAGCAGTCCTGTTGGCCAAGGTTGGACTAGAGCATCCGTAGCTGCCTCCCCTTGACGCGGGGTCAAGGAAAAGAACCTTTTGCACTTCGTGTTTTGTGGTGTTGCAAACAGGTCGCAGCACGGAATCCCCCATCTTTTGAAAATCTGAGCTGCTACTGTTTCGTTCAGGGACCACACGTGAGGAGAGAGAATAGTCCTGCTCAGTCTGTCTGCCAATACATTGGATTTTCCTGGAATGTGGGTCGCTGCCAGGAAGTGGTTGGTAGCCACTGCCCATTCCCACACCCTCATGGCCTCTCTGCAAAGGGGGTAAGATCTGGTCCCTCCTTGTTTTAGATACCAGACCACCGACATGTTGTCTGTGTGGATAGCGATAATGCCTTGAGGGAGAAACTTGTGGAGGGCTTGTAGGGACAGAAGTACAGCCCTCATTTCCAACACATTGATATGGAGAAATGTTTCGTTTGGAAGCCAAGAACCCTGAACTGACCTGCCCAGACAATGCCCCCCCTCACCCTGTCTGGGAGGCATCCGTTGTCAAGGTGGCCACCGGAGGGGGTATAACAAAAGGTCTTCCCTGATTCAGATTGGATGGCAGAAGCCACCAGCGGAGGTCCCGTTGCACGCTTTCTGTAATCAGTATGTGATGATTGAGGGGGAGATCCTGAAAAGACCATTGTGTCGATAACAGCCACTGAAGAATCCTCATGTGCAATCTTGCGAGAGGAACTAGGAGAACCGTGGCAGACATTGAACCTAAAAGTTGCAGGACCATCCTGGCTGGGGCTTTGGATCTTAGAAGCAGGGCTCGGGCTTGACCTTGTAATGTTTGTATCCTTTCGGTAGGAAGGAAGATTCATTAATTTTGAGTCTATCTCTGCTCCTATGAATCTTATGCGCTGAGAAGGCAGCAAGACAGACTTTGACCAGTTGAATGTAATTCCCAGGGAAGCACCCAGGAGATGGTGGCTTGTAGGTTCTCTAGTAGTAGATGCCTGGTGGTGGCAGTCAGGAGCCAGTCGTCCAGATAGGGAAACACTTGGAATCCGAGACTCCTCAGGTGAGCAGTCACTACTGCCAAACACTTGGTGAACACCCTGGGGCTGTGGTGAGACCAAAGGGCAGTGCACAAAATTGGAAATGACTGTCTCCCAGGCTGAAGCGCAGATACCTCCTGGACGCCTGATGTATCGGTATGTGATAATAGGCGTCCTTGAGATCTATGGAGCACATCCAAACATCTTTCTCCAACAATGGGAGAATGGATTGTAAAGTGACCATTCGGAATTTGGACTTCATGACGGACTGGTTTAGTTTGCTGAGATCCAAAATGGGTCTCAGGTCCCCTGTCTTTTTTGGCACTAAAAAGAACCTTGAGTAATTTCCGGATCCGATCTGGTCTGTGGGGACCGGTTGGATGACTCCTTTTTCTAGCAGCTTTGAAGCTTCTACGGCTGCAATTTCCCTTTGACTGGGTGGTGGGTCCGGGATTTTTTTGGACGGTGGGGTGAGTGTGTGAAGGGAATGGTGTAACCTCCGGCAATAATCCAAGCACCCATCTGTCCTGAGTAATAGACTCCCAGGCTTTTAGGTGCTTGGCAACGGCACCCGACTGGCTCCGGAGCAGCACAGCCGGGCAATCCCTCATGGAGTGTGGGAGGCTGAAGAGCCACGAAAGGACTCAAGGTCTCCAGTGTTGCGGGGGCCTCTGCCGCCTCTGGGACGGCGTCTCCCAGAAAAATTTCCCCGTCCTCTGCCTCTGGAAGCGGAATCTTCCTGCTGTTGAGGAAAGAATTTCTGTGATTTGCGGAACCACATCTTCCCTCCTCTTTTAGCCTTGGGATAAGGCCGAAAGGGAGTGGAATAACGTGCTCCTACGGCAGATAAAGTCTTTCCCTCTTGCTCACAGCGGGTAAGAGTGTCTTTTACCTTGTGTCCAAACAAAGAGGACCCATCAAAGGGAGCGTCGGCAAAGGAAGACTTGAAGGCCTCCGCGAAATGACACAAACGGAGCCAGGCTTGTCTCCGTGAGAGCCACGCCTGTGCCTGCCGCTCTGCCCGCCCTTCGGCCGCATATGAAATGAGCCTCATGGACGAGTTAGAAATCGAGGTGAGGATAGCCAACTGAGAGCTAACCGACTGGGCTAGCTGCTCAGGTAGGTTACCTGAGAGGGAGTCTGAGAGCTCCTTGACCAGATCCCTCTGTAGTCTGGTGAAATGTGCCAAATAATTCAGGGACCTCAGAGTAAAGGCCGCTGAAGTCAGGGTGTGCTTCCTGCATCGTCCATGCTCCTAGACTCCTTATTAGGAGGATGGACGGACGTTGAAGCCTCTGCCACGTCCTGCTGGGTAGCAGACGCCACCACCATGGCATCTACAGCCACGCCTTTCGTTAAGAACTCCTTCTCGGGTGGGGCAGACAAAAATTTGTTAGGGCGAGAAGGCACTGGTTCCACAGTATCTGGATGTTCCCACGCCCTCCGACAAACCAAATCCAGGAGCTCGTCGAAGGGCGGAGACACCCAGGAGGCGGAGGGCTGAGCCCCGAAGGCCTTGAGAAACACCGACTCATCAGCGGAGGGGGGTTTGGAATTCCAGCCGCCTCGTTGCTTAAGGATCTCTAGAATGTCTGCAAATGAGACATCATCCGAGGACGACTTTGGGGACCCCTCTGCATCATCAAGATCAGTGTCCGATGTAAGAGACTCGGGGGAGTCCACGTGCTTCCTCTTGCACAATCTGTTCCTTGGGGGCTCCTCCAAGACAACTCAAGAACCCTCAGGAGGAGGGGAACCCCCAGTGGGGGTAACCTCAGGCCCCGGGGCTCCGCTGCCTAGAGACAGGGGAACTGCCAAAGACCCAGTCTCCATGCCCAGGGAAGGTGCTGGTAAAGCCGTAGAGATGGCCGAAGAAGACTTGGCCAAGGCACTCCTCATAGCTCTGAAGGCCGGACCCCCAGAATCCTGGGAGGGTCCGGTCTCCGGAGCCATGATAGCAGATGGAAGTCCCGTGGCCGAAGCACCGAGAGGGAGGCTTGGAACCGACAGCATTGGCCCTGAAACGTCACCCCCGGGTCCGGCCGAAGAAGTCCGTGTGCTAAACTCGGACCCGAAGGCCGCGGTTGGAGTAAGGGTCGGAGCCGACCCTAGGATCTCCACTGGCTCCATCAGCACCTGCTCCGACGGAGCCGAAGCGGTCGGAGGAGGAATGGCAATGGAATGGGCTATCGGCTCCGAAGCCAAGTGGGTCGGAGCCGAAACAAATTTCTGAAAGACTGGGGACTGGAACAGTCTTTGGAGCACCCTGTCTATGTCCGAATCTGACATCCTTGATGACCTGGAAGAGACCGAATGGGTCCGAGTAGGCCTCTCCAACGGCTCCAAGGGACTAGGGGACCGGCACCGAATCGACTCGACAATTATTGGCGCCGAAGAAGTGTCCAAACCAATTTCCATCAGTGCCGAAGAGGGCTTCGGTGCCGAGGAGGAAGTGTCTGAGCGGACAACCTTCATCGGCTCCGAGATCAGTGGAGCCGATGAAGGTGACCCGCCTCTCGATGCCCCAGCCGTCGGCTCCGAACCCAGAGGAGTCGAGGCTGGAGGCATCGAGGCAGACCGTTCCGCCCTCGGCTCCGAAGTCCGTGGAGCCGAAGGAGAAGCCTGCCTATGTATTTTGGCGGTCGGTTCCGACGGACTGGTCGGAGCCGACGCCCTTTTCTTTTTAGCAGGAGAAGGAGAGGAAGCTAATGCCTTCTTCAAAAGATGGTTTAATAAGGCCTTTTAGAATAAGTTTATTTTTCCTCTCTTGGAGGACCCTCGAGGAAAAAGCGTGACAGACGCTACAGGACTCCTGCAAATGTTTGGCACCCAAACAGTACACACTGAGAGAGTGATCATCTGTGATCGACATTTTGAAACTGCACTTAGTGCACTTTTTAAACCCTGAAGGCCTAGGAGCCTGTGACATAATGGCAACCAAATTAGTGTATAACCAGTAAAATACAAGACACACTAACTATCACAGAGAAATTCTTTTCTTTGAATCAAGAACTGTCACAAATAGAAAGGTATGACCAAGGAATACAAGAACCTTTAAAAATAAAAAGGAACTTGACAGACAACGGCTGACAAGGGAAGGCCCTTCAACCCAAATGGAACCTCCAGTCAGACAAAACGCAATCACTACACAAAGTTTTTCCACAAAAACTTCAATCATACACAAAATATGATATAGCTGTTAAAACAGCTTTTGTTGAATTTTAAAGGAATTCCTGACAGGAAAGTAAGAGAAAAACCCTACTTAGCTCAGCCAAGCTCGAGACCACGTCTTTGCTTGTTAGCGGCAAACGAGATCTGGGGGACTGGTAGTGGTGCATCCTGGGATATAGTAAGCTCAGCCAATAAGAGACTTCGCTCTTTGGCATAAGCGTGCCGAGTCGGAGCCGAGGGATCGGCTCCGAACCCATCAGTCAGAATGTAGGCGAGATAGGATCACATAACATCTTATTTTAAGCAATATAAAGCACTGCTAAGCACATTTTTGCAGTATTTAGCATATTTACAACCAATTGGTCGTAGCTGAGCACCGCGTTAACAATCGCAATGTATTTGCACGAAGCTGCGCACCGTGCTAACTAGCACAACGTTGGGCAATGTCGAGCAATGTTGGGCAATGTCGGGCAAAGTTGAGCAAAGTCGGCTAAACACGGCCACACCTCCTTTACTGTACCTTAACCATTCAGGTCTGGCCAGTAGGAAAATAAAAAAGCAGTGACAGGGCTTGAACTCAGGATACTGTGCACTATAGTCACAGTACTTAACCACTAAGCCATGACAGAATTTCATAACCATGCACTTTCAACAGACACATGTCTATCAAAGAAATATTAAACATTGCCAAAATCAGCTAAGCAGGTGTCCCTACAGCTGAGTTTTTTTCAAAATTGGCCAATCACAAATAAGTGCGGGAAATGAGGCATATTTAAGCTCCACAGGCGGAAATACTTGCCATAACTGGTTGTAGCTCCCTTCTGCAGTCAGCATGGCCGGTGTTGGAGAAGGCACTCGATTTCAAGCGCAACACTGGGGCATTGAAGAGACCAAAGTAATGGTTTGGCTCCTTGTCCACAATCAGGAGGAAAGACTCCTGCGGGGCCAGTACCAGGGCACCCAATATAAAACGGAGGCCTGGAACAGTCTAGCTCGTGATCTCACCAGTGCCACTGGTGTTCCTTGGACTGGTGAGCAGGTCAGGCACCATTATTCTGACCTGAAGCGACGTAAGGAGGATCAACTGGACCAGTGGATCCAGGAGTCCCGTGCAATGCCTAATGCCCCAGTACTGAGTAAGTAGCCATTGTATTAAGTAGTTAAGAATTGCTATGCTTGTCTATACCATGGATAGATATGTCTCAATATCATTGCATTTACTTCACAGCTGCAGGTGTCTGGGCTATGAATCAGCAAGTCCATGAACATAGGTTGCAAAGGCTGCGTCATCAGGCAGGTTAATAATTATTCTGCATGTACTGTTATATAAAATAAATGAGAGCCTTCAAAAAGTGTTTTAACCCAATAAATATAGGTGTAATAATCCTTTAATAAATGTATAATTCCTGTTGTTGTACTGTTGCATTTTACAAATAGTACTGTTGTATTAAGCAGTGTTAACCCACACTTGGGTAGGCCCATATAATGTGGATGAAGGGACTGTCAGAAGCTTTTATGCATATTTACAGCCCTCAACTGTTGGTTCATGTCCAGCATGTACAGGTTAATCTGGCACATGAGTAGCTTGGTATTGTGTTCCCCAGAAATGTCAGTGTGCTGCCAGAAATGTAAAGAGCTGTTAACATATAACTTATACTTTCACCTGAACATATCTAGATAATTATATGAAAGTAGAGTTGTCAGTGTACCATCTTAGCAGCAGGGTGTGTGAGCAACTCTCAAAATATGTAGCACTAACATCTGCATCTTGGACAGTTTGTATGTAAGATACAGCTCATGTATATAATGATCTAGCAAAATCCAATTGCACAATATAAGGACATTGGGTAGTGTGATAATACATGTAAGGGGACATATAACTGCAATTAATAGGAATGTAGTGAAAACTAGAAGGATATATAAGTTGTTAATTAAGCTATCCTTTTCCACCCTACTGTATGTGCATAAAAAATGCAATTCCACACCTCAATCGGTATGTCTAATCTCAAAACATTTGTTGGGACATATGCCCTATTGGTTTATAAATATTTGCATTTATTTATATGCATGTGCCCTGTTAAAATACCACAATACTGGTGGCCTGCTGTCATCAATTCAACCTGCATGCTGCTGTAATGTCCACTATTGTTCTATATATGCAGGTGTTATGCTTGCTTTAAAACTGTTGAAAATCTGGTGTGTTGGGTTAATGGGAATACTTCCGCCTGCTGTTATAACTAATTGGGAATGCTGTTGACTGTTACTAACCCATATCTTTATTACACCCTCCAAAACATAGTTTGTATGGGAAGGCTGGTCCCAGCAGACCCACCTGTCCCATCTCAGATGGCCATGGCACCTGGCACCAGCAGGTCCGGTGCCCAGCCTGGGACCGCCTCCTCCGTTGGCCCTGTGCCACCTTCGGATGGAAGCACTGCAAGGGATAGGGCTTGCCCCCCCATGCAAGCGAGGGCGGAGGAGGGCCACCTATCACCCTTCGAACGGTCCGAGCTGTGGTGCATAGAGAGATTGAACTTCTGTTGCAGAACCTCTACACCAGCTTGAGGCACGACTGGCACAACTCCCGGGTCAGCCTGCCCTTCCTACACAGCCCCCAGCACAGCCACCCTCTGGGCTGTGAAGGTGCAGTGGTGACTGCCCTTGGGTGGGGACCTCAGTTTCACTGTTTCCATCTGTGGGCTCATGGGCTTGCGATTTCTAAACATCCCTCCCCGTCAAAGGTGTTCACTCACCACGTGTCATATACCGCCCCTGTATGCATCTTGTTTGTCTTGTCTGTTTACCTCCCCAACCTACCTACCAAATATGCCTACTTCCCCTACCCCACATTCCACTCTTACCTGAAGAAAAAAAAAATGGCAATCTGCTCACAAAAAAAAATGACGCCCCATACACAGCTGCCCATTTTGCACACATGTCCACTGGACACATAAAATGTAATTTAATTGGCATTACAACATACTTTGTTGTCCTCACCCCTCTCTCAGGGGTTGAAGGTTTCATATCTAACTCCAAATTTATTCCATATGCACAGCTGTTGCTGTTAAAGAAATGGGCAGCTATGGACCTTTCCTACACCTGTCCTGCACATCCCAAGCTACTTTCCATACTGTCTTTCCCTCTTTGTGCCCCTTTTTCACCACTTTCCTATCTCCCCATTTTTCTTTTCTTTCAAAGAAATGAGCGTGAGGGTCAGTGGGATTAAGTACTATTAAGCAGTAGTTAGCAGGATTGCGCAAATGTGTGCTTGTTTGCGCTTAGCTAAGCATTGTTAAGCATCACACAAACCTATGCAAACCCGCTTACAACTGCTTAAAAGTGTCTTAGTCACTCTGTATGTGAGGGCCCTTGTTCTGCTCAGGAGCAAAATAAAACACCTCTGTCAGTCTCGAAACCCGGACCTTGTACACACTACACAACATGAAGTACCACTAAGCCACGGCAGATACACAAGTTGGTGCTGAAATAAATATATCATGCATCAGAATGAGTGAATGTAATGGAAAAATAGGAATGCCATACCACACAGCTTGTTCTGGGGATCTTTACCAACAGCTGTTGTGGGATTACATTACATGACTGTGATAAGAGAAGCAGCCATTCTAGCAGGAAATAATGTTACACCATCACTTTACAACCCCACACAGTATCACAGCAAGACAAACACTGGCATATCTGTTTAGGGCAGAGGCCATACCTCCCAACCGTCCATAATTTCCAGGGATGTCCCTGATTTTGACATAAAATTTAGCTCTGTCTGATTTTGACATAAAATTTAGCTCTGTCCCTCTGAATCCCTCCTAAAACTACTGACTTTGGCCAGAAAGGTGGTGAATTACACTTAACGAATAATGACAATAATTAAGAGTTAGACACTTCTTTTACTTCAGAAAAGGTGTATTAATTCATATGCTCTGATTCTCTCAATGTTTCAACTTAATGGCACTAACATTTTAAACGTGTCTCTGACTTTTTCTTTACTTTTCCCTGAGTCTGTTCAAATATGTACCTGAGTGATTGAGAGGTCTGGCAGAGGCAGAAACACAGAGGCATATCAGTCTTTCTGCTGTTACACACTGTGCAAATAGCTCTGGAAGGAGTTTTGGAAGCATACCCTTATGTAGGAATACAACACTGAAATACAAATGGATGCAGCCATGTACTGGTAGCAACCAACTGTAACAATGCCATTGCTCTATTACTGAAAAGACCTGTGTGGCACACAGACAAAAAATAACAGGCTATTCTCTGGCTACCATGTGGATAGGTCCACAGTTGGGAGTTACACAGACACGACTACTTGCCTTGATAAACTAACATAAACTAACAGCAACCCTGTAAGTCAAGCAAGATAAAATACACACAATAATACTTACGCTCCCTGTACTTCTGCACCCCTACCCAAATGTAGAATATACCTGTATGTGCAGGGTCTACCAAGGATGTAAGTAAGCATACTCACAATACTGACATGTGACCAGTTTTTCTGAGCAGCTTGTGCTAATGCCAACACTAAAAAAGCACAAACTGTTTAGAACTGAGTAAATGAATATTCACAGTATAGCAGTTCACAAACAATTCTTGTGCCAAAGGGCTACATCTCAATAACTAGCTTTGTATGGCAGTTAAGTTGAAAAGAAAGTACATCTTTCCATGTATCTTGGGGTAGCATTTTGAGGGGTGAGTACATTTCTACACTGACAAGTGGGTACTGGAAGCAGCAACATTAGGTCTGTGTACAAAATGTAAATCTCTGGCTACACCACTGGCTTCTGATATAAGAACTATACCAACCTTCTGTCTTAAACAATGATGTCCACAGCAAACAAGGATGATCTCCATCTTGGGAAGCTGAAAGGGCCACGCCTACCTGAGTTAGCAATTTATAGTACTGGGTTGCTATGACAGTGATTACTGCAATTACTACACAGCAGGCTGCATGCAATTAGCAAGTAGTGGCCACTAATTGGTGCAGAGGCTATCACATGCTCATATGCAAATACCTACAAAAGCAGGCTGCAATCTCTGCCAACAAACTCAATCACTCTACTGGAGAGAGAGGAGAGAGGAGAGAGGAGAGAGGAGAGAGGAGAGAGGAGAGAGAAAAGGAAAAAGAAAAATAAATATTACCAAATCATACAAAGGAAAGGTATGTGACACATATGTATTTACTGGCATGTAGTATATGTTATCGAAGAATAGTCTACATAATGTGAACCATTCATATGTGGCAGCATTACTTATTTATGCATAGATGTTCTGCCTAACTACTGCTATGGACAATACAGTGTGTACCTGTGGGCAGTGGGACATACCTGTGAAATGTGTAGCTCAGCATTAAATGTCAAAAATCTGATCCATGTTATCTGCGTTCTGTACAGTAGTGTGGCCAATGGCTGTTGGGGGGATTAACGCTGACGTTATATAAACATGGGTGTGACAGAACAACACATGCATGATAGTCATATTAAAGTGTAGCTTAGCATTGGCAACTGCTGTAGCAGTCTAGTATGCTTATCTAGCATTTGTAGCCATATATAGCCCCCTAATGTTAGTGTGTGTTCATATGTGACACCTGTTTGTGTTGCAGCAAGGCCCAACAGTTCAGCTGTGAGGTCCAGGGACTTATAACAGTGTGGACCTTGTGTGTGTATGCCACACACATACGGAGAAATATATATGTGTCACATATATTCACATCTGTATATGTGCATAGAGCAGGGGACATATTGCAACTGTTTGAGAAGGGTGGAGATATATATGTTGGTGAAGGTTAGTATGCGCATATTTGTATGTAGGTTTTAGTGTGTGACAAACAAGACAGCATACAGTGCTGGTATATGACATGTGGTGGTTAAACACTGTGGGTGGTTTGTTCAGTTTGCAATGTTGAAGCCAGTGAGGCCTGCTACAGCTACCTGGGCTGTGAACACCTTCAATGCATTTATCGCAAGACTGTGCGATTTTATTGCATTACTGTACACCTCACATCCTTTGTATAACTGATATTCTCACTATGAAAGGTGAAATGTATATGTGCCTACATATATATGTATATGTACACCAATGGATGTGTATGTATATATATATATATATATATATTTATATATACTCATACACACCTACATCTACTTATTGCAATAGATTCTCTGTACTGTTAACTGACTGTGATGGTCAATGTGTTTGTGAATACGTCAAAGATATGTATCTGTGGGATAGCTTAGTGGGAAACTGTTTATGTCATGGTATTATGGGTCCTTGCTTTGATCCTAGCAAAAGCTGTATATTCTGTTGCTAGGCAGAAAAAGTGCTATTGCATACAGTGTGATTAAGTCCCTTGGTTTTAACTAGGGTGTGTCATTGGAGGCTAAAGCACTACATCTATGATTATTGATTAGTACTGATGTTGAATCCAAACCGTGTGTGTACTGTAGTACTACCTGAAGCTCTGGGCCTGTACAGCAAAGTATGGTGTATGTCCACATTGCTTGCATCCACTGTTTTGTGTGGTCCCTGTATTCATCACAGATTACATTTTTCAACATTAAGGTTGCGTAAGTACTGACACACAGTACTGTATAGTACACACTGAAAGCTTATCTGGGTTGTCATACCTTTGTGTCCTGTAATTATGTCTGATGTGTGTGTGTGGGTACGTCTGTAACATGTCCTTTGACATATGTGTGGTAAATCATATAACTGTGTATCTAGCAACATTCATAGTGTACTAAAGCAGTATGCAACCTATATTCCCAATTGTGCACATATTTTGGGCATGGCTTTGCCATTAACAAGTTTTGTGGTATAAAAATAATACATTTACTGTGATGGATGATATATTTCTTTACACATCAGCTTGATGTATATCTGCTGTGGCTAGGTGGTGCATCGTGTTGCATACAGTCTGCCAGGTACTCTTGTATATTCTTATATAGTGATTTTATTTTGTTGCTGTGCAGAACATGGTTCATTAGATTGAGAGTGAGCCAGGCACTTCCAAGCAGTTGTGGGGTGAGCAGTGATAAGTGGCAGTAAAAGTGTCTCACTCTCGGTTAGCTAATAGGTTGCTATATATGGCAGTTCAGTGATATCTGTACTGTATAATGTTAAATGTGCCATATGACTTGCTCAGACATATTTTGGTATCTATGTCTTCCAGGGATCATGGCACATCACAGGAAACCCACTTACAGTAGTGCTGAAGATGACATAATTACTACCAGTATGATTTAGCACTACAGTCTCATGTTCTCATGAACTAGCCAGGACCAGCAGGAGCATACTGCAATGTGGCAATATGTTGTCTGCAGGGTAAATGAAGTAGGCCTGCATAACCGGACATATGAGCAGGTACGCCACCACTGCAGTGATCTTCTCAGACATGTCCGTCAGCGTGCTGCTGATGTGCGTAGACAACAGCTTGCAACAGGAAGTGGTGTTAATATCCATCCCCTCCTCACCAGAGTGGAGGAGCTGCTCCTAAGCCTGGTGGCACCTGCCCAACAACAACAGTAGCAGACATACACCATGACTGAGGTTGGAGCCACCCAGCAAGCACACATGGAGCATGCAGGTAACATGGCATATCTGTAGACTACTGTTATCTGTATTGGTGGATCATGCATATGTGAGATGTGGAGTGTGTCGTTAAAAGATGTGGAGCCTGTTGTTGTGCAATACTGATCATTTGGAACATAATATGTAGCCCTGTGAATGTAAACTATTGTTGTACTGTAAGATTGCAAACACACAGTAGCAATGCCACAGTTGTGGCCAATGACAAACTGCCTCATCGCTATGTAGGTCCCTCTGTGGTGACATCAAGGCAGCGGACAGATGCTGGTGAGTGTTTTCTACATTTATTATTGTAAATAAAAAGTACAAGTCATAGTTACGTTGTAGGCCATGTACACATGTAACACAACTATCCATAATGCATGCTGTGCATGTTTGGTGTAAGACCACGCACGTCTCACTAATGTGATTAGCTGCCTCAAACACATGCAATACCCAGACCATCTCAAACAAATGTGGCTAGACTGCAGTGACCATTGGATAGGCACAGTTGATACTCAACATGCACATAACATACACATCTATGTCATACACAGAACATTTTAACATGCTACACATGAAGGATTCCCAAACCTTCTGTAAAGACACACTCCAGTATCCAAAATCTCATCCACACATTACACATAACATACCTGAGGGGTAGAGGCCTATCATGGGGCATTTAAACACTCTGCAACACAGAGAATGCTCCTTATTGGCCTCCTTACAAACTCATGTAACAACTGGTTGTGAAATTGTGAATGTAGCCAAGGTAGTACAATTCCAGTACAGCATGAGTAGTGCTGGTTTGGGAAACATGATGATGGCCTATGGTACTATACCCCATCCAGTTATTGTAACCACAGTACTACACATAGCTTTCATTGCTATACAACTTTATGTTGCATGTGTGCACACATATGCACCTCTAAACAATATGCATATCTATCACTATTTGCACAACTGACACATACATGTCTTGTGATGCTATTGAGTGGCTAGGTCATATGACACACATTGGGTATGTGTAGTGTTTAAATATGTTTAAATATGCAGTTGTGTTTTAGCATGCCATGTCATGGATGACACTGGCATGTCCACAATATGATCTACACTCACCATAAGTACTGTACATTGGGTATGTGACCGAATGGTATTCCATCAATTATCCATGCACCGCTGATGATGTTGTGTGAATACTCATTATGCATGTGCTAAAAATGTGTCTGCAATTATTTACTAAGGACACAGAGGCTGTAATCAGCATTGGATACCTATCTGACACACAGATACACATCCAGCCATGGTATGTACACCTGTTTGTTATGGTGCACAGTACATTACAGAGTTTTGAATACCTGCACAGCAATGTTGTGTCCATGTATGCATTGTGTTCTAGGGGGAGGCACATCACCTAATAACAAAACATATGCATCAAAGCCATGTATACTGTTAGTAACAAGGACTGTCTACACTTACACTGCATGCTGTTGAGCAACACATGTCCTGCATGCTGACATGTGTGATATGACTGTTTTGCTTGTGATACTGTACCCCACCATCACATGCTATTGTGTATGTTCTGAGATTGCTGGTGTTGTGTGAGTCTGCTTTAGGGAGGAGTGTATTGTTGTGTGTGTGTGTGTGTGTGTGCATGTGTGCATGTGGTCTGACATCATGTTCAGGTCTTAAAGTGTGATTCCTGTTTTCCTCTCACAGGTGCCGAGGTGGGGCTGGTTCAGTACAGCAGGGAACCTGATGTCACTGAGACAAACAGTGATCATGAGGATAGGTGTGTTGAGGCACAGGCAGGTTTGTCAGGGTCTGTTGTTGGGCCACCAATTGACAGTACACATCCATGCACACAGTCATACTGCCTGTACATCCATCATGACCATTGCTCTTAGCTGAGGGACAGTGTATGGTTGGCACTGGCCAGGATAGTGTGGTATCTATGGCACATGTATCAGGACACAGCAGCCATAGCCAGATGCCTGGAACGGTACCACATAGGCAGATGCCCAGGGGTTCTCGTCAGAGCACTGCTGGTCATCATGCCCCTGGCAGACATGCCCCACCTCTTTCTACCACACGCATGTTCCAGGCTGTCATGGAGGCACAGACACGAATGGAGCAGTACACCAGACAGGGACTAAAGGCACAAAGGGCTCATAACACCTCTGTAAATGACAGTATCCGTGACCTAGCAGGTGCCATACATAATTACACTGTGGTCATTGATAGACGTTGGGGTGAGACACTGGATGTCCTCCACAATGTCATGTACATGTGTCAGGACAGTGCGGGACGGTTGAGACGTCGATGTGGACGTATGCCAGCAACATCAGCAGCTGGAGGTCGCTGTGGATGTCCAGCAAGTCACAGCCACTCCCGTAGTGCCAGTACCAGCCCCAGCAATTTTTGAGGGGGGGGCTGTACATAGACCATCCCAGAAGACCATGTGCATGTGGCTCTGGCTAGTCCCAGCAGGGACCTGGATCGAGTGGACATATGTCAACCTCTTCGGATAGTACCCAGTCTGGATTAGTACCTGATACTGTCTGTAACACCCCTGCCAGGCACAGGTTCCGTATCCATGGCCAGAGATGGTAATCTGTAAAGCCTGCCAGGTACAGTCTGTAGCTGTCTCACAAATCCCCGTATATGGCAGCCACATGGTGGAACTGTGTGCATGCAGACACGCACACATAAACCAGAAACCTAGGGCAAACACATACCCGCACACATTACATCAACATTGGCCCATAACAGTACTCATGGCCCTCACACACACACTCACACACACATGTCGATTGTATGGCTCAGTGTAGGCCTCTGGCAAACCAACAACACACCCTGTGCATATGATGAAACCTGTGCCACCTCCTGTCATCTGTAACATTGATGCAGGAACAGGCTAACATGGTGCTAATGCACAGGGTGACTTTAATAAAATATAGCAAATGTTGAATGTGTAGCATGTTGTCAGCAGTAAAGTGTAATGATATCCTTGAAGGTGTAGCTGAGCAGGCATGATGCATTAAAGCTGTAATTAGCAATGTTGTATTATTTCCACCAGTGTTTATTCCAATTGTGTTTTGTTTGCCCATGTGCCACTTGGCTGATGTGTGTAGTTGTGTCAGCATGTGTTCTGCAGGTGTACATTTGTGAACATGGTGGAGGTGCACTGTCTGCATGTACATTGCATATTGGACACATGGGCAGGGTGGCATGCCCTGTACGGGCCAGTGTTAACACTCCATACTTTCTATTGGTGGCCAGTATGCATTGTACTACACACATTTTGGAACTTGAGTACACATGTGTGTGTATGACACGGGTTGACACTGTGCTGTGGTTGATGCTGTTGTTGCTATCTGTCATTGGTTTGCAATACTATGGTTAACACTGTCCCAGCTGCATAATCCTTTATTAATGCACACTGTTCACCTACAGGGTTGTATGGACCGTTCTATCACAAACACAAGAAATTCTCACTTATACAGTAAAAGTGCATTAGTCTCATGGACTCCTGCCATAAACTAAATATATAATAGAAAGTGTGAAGTTGTACCAAAATAGAGTTACATACCAAGAAGGGATAACCTCTCTAGTCAGTATCATTGGGAAAATACAATCCCTCAATAAACATACAAGGCAAGCTTCAAAATACAAAATGGCAAGGATTCCAAAGACAACACTAAAGCTTTCTTCAGTGTTGTTCATAATCTACAGGGGTCACAGTTAATGTAAATGGTCACAAAATAAACTTATCTGACTGACATTACCAATTCTTTGTCAGACAGTTTGAATGTGGATTTCACCACCCTGTCATTACACAAGGGCCACATTTCCATACCTGAAGAATGTAAAACCTGATGATTCACAGACACTCTAGTTAAAACATCTCTTTAACAAAGTACACACCACAGTGGCAATGGTACTAGACAGTGTCCCTGGCTGTGTCATACACAAGCTGACATATGAAGTCACCACTCACCTAAACGCTCTGTCCAGATGCAGCCTCTACACAGGTTATATACTTGTGGAATGACACACGGTAATGGTGTTCACAGTCCACAAGGGTTGAGCTACAATGTCTTCTTCTTCTTCTCCTTTCAGATGCTCCCATTAGTGGTCACCGCAGTACATAATTTCTTCCTGCCCTTTGCATCTTGCACTATCACACCATCCACCTGCATGTCCTCTCTCACCACAGCCATAAACCTCATCTTAGGCATTCCTCTTTTCCCTTTACCTGGTGGCTTCATCCTTAGCATCTATTTCACAATATACTCTGCATCCCTCCTCAGCACATGTACAAACCAACTTAATCCTGCCTATCTGGCATGGTCTAATAACCTTCAAACCTGGCCTGACCCTCTAATATACTTATTCTTAAACCTGTCCACCCTGGTCACACCCAGTGCAAATGTTAACATAAACTGATTAAGGGTAGAACTACAACAGGTCCTGGAAACTCTCACCCTATAAGCCAGACCAATGTTATCTGGAAGGCTATATAGCACAGCATTATGGAACTCATTAACAGAGACATTATGAACCTGCAAACACTGCACCATACCCACTTAGGTTCTCTAAAGGCCAGATCATGGCTCCTACACCTAGTAGACTTCAAGCCAGTCAACAAGGCTATAGGTGAGGGAGGGGAGGTCAACACAGCCAAGCTATAGCTCACCAGCAATTCATACCCATCCCACATTCTGGTATTATACATAACCTCAACAGACTGACCATAAACGATTGTTAGATGATGGCTTGACAACTGACGCAGAGATGTACTACACACAGTAACATTTGCAGCCTGCATGTACTATTCTATGCCAATAACAAGTGGTATTCACCTGCACTCAGTCCTGGGGCCACTCCTGTTTGGCATATAGCTTTCTTAGGTACAAGCAAAGACAGTAGGGATATGTCTGCCCACATTTGATGACATGGCATACTGTGGGCTATACTTTATTCTCCAGATGACACACACATCCTCCAAAAGGGTATAATACAGATAGATACCTGGTGTCAATCTCATGCTGTAAAGCTATAAGCCAACAAAAGCATAGTTATCCTCTTTTAGAAAACAAAGTATCCCCAGAGTACCACATAGGTAGTAGCCCCCAAAATGTGGAACAGGTACTAATGTATACATAGAGCCATGTGTTAAATCATCTCACCTTTGATAATCACATTACCAAAGGGTTTTGGAAATCCCTCTGTGGAGCACATAAGCAATAAAGGGTTTGAATGCAGATCCACAGAGGTTGTTGCACACCTATAATGATTAGTCATCTTTGCCAGACTTTGCTTGCTTTGGAACAGGTTTCAAATATACCTCAAGCATAAACCCTCACTCGCACTTTTCAATAGAACCGTGATGAGTGGATGTGAAACGGAAGACATAGCCCAGGGATCACTGCAGTGTCTAAGCTTGTCACAAG
Organism: Protopterus annectens; assembly: GCF_019279795.1. Taxonomy (NCBI): domain Eukaryota; kingdom Metazoa; phylum Chordata; order Ceratodontiformes; family Protopteridae; genus Protopterus; species Protopterus annectens. The sequence goes on along the minus strand of NC_056726.1, from coordinate 750,342,026 downwards.
CATACAGAAGTGACCTAAGTTCTGGAAAGTGCCAGCAAGCTCTGGCAAAGATAACAGATGTGTTCATGGAGAAAGCAGAGTACCCACCTATGAAATACTTGAGGTCACATGTATGTTTATGGATTTGCCCCACAGCTACCTTACATGTGTAATGCACATACAGTTGTCATTGTGATATGTCATACACTAGAAAAATCAAAACCCATGCCACATTGGTTAACAATGTCATACACACACAGTCAGCAAGTGTGAGATTCAAACTCTTTTCTAACTACCTTATGATACTACAGCAGTATGCATTTACATGACGCACTATACACATTACTGGCATTTCACCTTTCCACAGGTATATTTGTAGGATAGTGACATCATCAGACTTGACAAAGATGAGTATACCACTTTAAAGGTGTTTGAGTAGTCTCCAAAAAGGTTGCTCCTCTCCAGGGAGACACACACACTCAGTTGGCAAGTGCAGGATTCAAACTCCTACCTAACTACATTATGATACCACAGCAGTACACATTTACACAACGTGCTATACTTATTACTAGGACTTCACCTTTCCACAGGTATATTTGTAGGATGGGGACATCATCAGACTTGGCAAAGATGAGTATACCACTTTTAAGGTGTTTGAGTAGTCTCCAAAAAGGTTACTCCTCCCCCGGGAGACACACACACTCAGTTGGCAAGTGCAGAATTTAAACCCCTACCTAACTACATTATGATACTAGAGCAGTACGCATTTAAACGACATGCTATACACATTACTGGGATTTCACCTTTCCACAGGTATATTTGTAGGATGGTGACATCATGAGACTTGACAAAGATGAGTATACCACTTTTATGGTGTTTGAGTAGTCTCCAAAAAGGTTGCTCCTCCCCAGGGAGACACACACACACTCGGCAAGTGGAGAACTGAAACCCCTACCTAACTACATTATGATACTACAACAGTACACATTTACACAACGCGCTATACACATTACTGGCATTTTACCTTTCCACAGGTATATTTGTAGGATGGTGACATCATCAGACTTGACACAGATGAGTATACCACTTTTAAGGGGTGTGAGTAGTCTCCAAAAAGGTTGCTCTCTCCCCAGGGAGAGACAGACACACACACGCACACTCACTCACTCACACACACACACACACACACACACACACACACACACACACACACACACACACACACACACACCGTTGGCAAGTGCAGTGTTCTTAATCCAAACTAAGTACGTCTTTACACTTCAGCAAGCAATATGGAGTTACAGGGTGCAATACAGACATTACTTGCTGACAGCCTGCACAGAGGTTTTTTTCACATTTGCTAACCTCAGCAGGCTTATCATATTATGTATGTATTGTATGCATAGGCCATGACCATATCATATATGGGTTGATACACCACATGCTGGCACACACAGGTTCAAGCCTTGAGTAGCATCTTACCTTCACCTACATGCTACTGCAATATAACAGAAAGATGATAAACTTCAACAATTGGCTGGGCTTCTGGTGTCATTCAAAGGGGATCCAGTCTCTGTCTGCCTGTGATGACATGACAGACAAGACTTGTTGCTTCACTACAGATGGTTTGTACTTGTTGCCCCTATGCTTCTGAATACTGGCCAAGGCTCTTGCTGTCCCCATATTACCTTTTTTAGGCAAGGCTGAAAGGTTCATCGGTTCATATGTAGGTTCTAGGCTATCGGCCCTGGGGCCTATACAAGCCCAGCCAAAAAGGTACCCTGGCTTTTGCCACCCAAGAAATTTATTTTCCTGTGCCACTGTCGAGCAGAGACACAGAAGTGATCCCAAGGGTGAATTTCCTATTTCCCATCCAATCATCAAGATTTTTCTTGAAGAGTGCTAATGAGGAGCTTTGTTTGATATAGATAGGTAGTTTATTCTGGAGTATGTGCAGTCTCTGGGACAGGAATCTATCCCTCCGGCATGTTCTGTTTATTGTGGTGACATGGTTTAGGTCCCTAGAGCGTGTAGGTTCATAGGTAGGTACTAGGCTATCTGCCCAAGGGCATTTATAAGCCTAGCCAGAGCGTGTTGGCTTTCACCGCCCTTTTAAATTAATTTCCTGGGCCTCTGTCTAGCAGGGCCACTGAAGTGATCCCAGGGGTAAATTTACAATTTCCCAACCACTCGTCAAGGTTCCTCTTAAAGAGAGTCTGTGAGGAACTCTGCCTAACATCAACTGGGATTCTATTCCAGAGCAAGGGAAGTCTCTGGGACAGAAATATATCCCTCCAGCATGTCCTGTTTATTGCTTTGCTGAGGTTTAATTCACTGGAGTGTGTGGCTCTAAGAGATCTGTTTTTTTTGAGGTGGAGCATGTCCATTAATTCCGGGTTGGACATGGCCTTACACATCAGGCATAGATCACCTCTGAGCAGGCAGTAAGCAACCAATAGAGCTGGAATTTCTTTAGTCGAGCTGCGTAGAGCATCTCTTTGAGGCCCATGATCCTCTTGGTGAGGTACTTCTGTGGTCCATGATCCCCTTGGTGAGGTACTTCTGTGGTCTTACCAGCTGTTGCATGTGCCAATTCAGGTACATACCAAATGGGGCATTGTACTCTATTATGGACCTAATCAGTGATGAGTAGAGGGGCACAATGACCTCTCTTGATCTAGAGGTGAACTCTTTCATGATTAGGTGGGCTACATAGAAGGAATATCTAACCACTTTGGCAATGTGATTATCAAAGGAGCGGTTACTATCCATCTGGGTCCCCAGGTCCCTAATTACATTTTCCGTACCTAGTGGATTGCCACCTATGTGGTAATTCGTGGGCACTTTGTTTTTTCGAAAGGGGATGACTATGCATTCTTTGGCATTCAGCTTGAGGCCATGGTTTTGACACCAGGTATCTGTCTCTGTAAGACCCTTCTGGAGGATGTCTGTGTCAGACAGAGAGTTGATTATGGCCCCCAGTTTGCAGTCATCTGTGAACTTGTTCAGCCATAGTTCTCCTGTGCTTGCCTGTACCTCAGAGAAGTATATACGGAACAGGAGGGGTCCCAGGACCAAGACCTGTATGATGCCACTTGTGACTGGATTAGAGTCGGATATGGCACCTGCAACTCTGACCATGTGTATTCTATCCGTGAGCCAGTTGGCCAACCATCTCATGACATAGGGGTTAATGTTCAAGCTGGCAAGCTTGTCTATGATGCCAGAATGGGGAATGATGTCAAAGGCATTAGTGAGGTCCAGGTAGGCTGTGTGGACTACCTTCCCTTCATCTATGGCCTTGGTAACTGTTTCAAAGAAGTCAACTAGGTTTAGGAGGCAGGATCTATCTTTAACAAAGCCAATTTGGGTAGGGTCTAGTGTCTGGAGGTTCCCAATGTCTCTGTTAATGAGTTCCATGATAATTCGATCCATAGCTTTGCAGACCAGGCTGGTCAGGCTTATAGGGCGATAGTTCCCATGTTCTATTGTGGCACCACCTTTGTGGAGCGGGATGACTGTTGCTGTATGCCATTCTTTGGGTACATAGCCTGTGGTAAGGCTGAGTCTGAACAGTGAATTTAGGTGAGAGTTTAGTTCCTTTTGGAGCTCGTGTAGGACGCAGCCTGGGACACCATCCGGTCCCATTGATGCTGTGTTCTTAGCTTTGGAGAGGGCTGTTTTTACCTGCATGTCTGTGATGTCTGGGGCTCTGCATTCTTCTGGGATGGACACAGGCGCTTTTGGGGGTGGGGGGGTGAAGTTTGCACTAAACTTGTCTGCCAGGATGTTGGCAATGTCAGTTGGTTCAGTGTATTTTTTGCCATTTTACAGTAACTCAAAGCATATCTGAGAGTTGCTACCTAAATGTTTGATACAGCTAAAGAAGACTTTGTGGTTATCTTTAGATTCCTTGGCAATTTTTCTTTAGAAACTGGCCTTGGATGATTTTATGAGGGATCGTAATTTCTTGCTAATATTGATCAGTGATGCCTTTCCTTTTTGGAATTTTGCTCTATCATGTAGTAGTTTCCTCCTTCTGTTGTATAGCTTATTTATGGCCAAGGATCACCAGACTGGTTTCCTCTTTTTGGAGGAGTGAGTATTGGTTTTACTCAGGGTGGCTCGATCCATGCATCCCTGTAGATGCTCATATAATGCACTTGTAAAGGATTCTGCAGATTGGATAGCATTATCCTGTAGCAAGGGGGCTTTGAAACTTTCCACTTCGGTCTTGAGAAGTGTGAAGTTTGCTTCTGAAACGTTTTTCACAGTGGTTACCTTGACTGGGGGTGGGGTCGGGAAGTGGATGTCCAGTGTGATTACTTTATGATCTGATCTTACCAGCGAGGGGTTTACCTCTGGTGTGGAACACTGATCTCCCATGTTGGTGATGATCAGGTCCAGTATGTTGTCACCTCTAGTGGGCGTGGTGACCAGCTGTTCCAGGGTGTTTGAGTTTATAAACTCCAGGAAGCATTGGGCAAAGGAGTTTATACTTGAGTAATTCTCCCAGTCAATGTTTGGGTAGTTGAAATCTCCTAATATCATGGTGTTTGGTAGGACTTTTATATTTTCCAGTGTTCTCAGGAATGCTGAGTGAGGGTCCTGAGACAAGGTAGGTATAATCTGTAGCAGGCTACGATCTGATAAGCAGCTTTGCCCACTGTTAGTTGCACTTGGATGGTCTCTGAGGCCTCGTGCTGTGCCACTAACCTGGAGGTGTGGGTATCCATTATGAAAATGGATATACCCCCTCCTTTTGTATTTTGGTCCAGGTTTTGGGGCCGAAGCTCGGAGAGATTGGGATTTCTTTAAGTGAAGCATGTCCAACAGCTCTGTGTTTGACATAGCTTTGTATGTTAGGCAGAGATCACCTCTGAGTAGACGATATGCGACAGAGTAAAGCTGGAGTGTTTTGAGACGGTCTGTGTAGGGCACGTATTTGAGGCTGCTAATCTTCTTTGTGAGGTATTTCTGAGTGTTTTGAGACAGTCTGTGTAGGGCATGTATTTGAAGCCGCTAATCATCTTTGTGAGGTATTTCTGCAGGCTTTCTAGTTGTTTTAGATATCTTGTGAGGTACATACCAAAAGGGGTGATGTACTCTATAATGGATCTAATGAGTGATGAGTAGAGGGGAACAATGACCTCTTTTTTCTGCATGAGAACCCTTTTGTGATGAGGTGTGCCACGTAGAAGGATTTCCTGACTACCGTGGCAATGTGATTATCAAAGGAGAGTCTACTGACCACCTGTGTCCCAAGGTCTCTTATCACACTTTCAGTGTTAAGTATACTACCACTTATGTTGTAGTTCATGGGTAAAGAGTTTTTACCAAAGGGGATGACAATGCACTTTTTGGCATTGAGCTTGAGGCCATGGCTTTTACACCAGGCATCTGTCTCAGTGAGGCCCTTTTGTAGGATGTCCACATCGTTAGTAGTTTTGATTATGGCTCCTAGTTTGCAGTCATCTGGGAACTTCATTAGCCAAAGACATTCTGTTTTAGCCGGTACTTCAGGGAAGTAGATACCAAACAGGACAGGACACAGGACTGAACCCTGTGGTACTCCACTTGTCACTGGTCTGAAGTCGGACTTGGAGTCTGCTACTTTCACAGTGTGGGTTCTGCCAGTGAGCCAGTTGGCAACCCATCTTGTGACATAGGGATTTATACCTAGTTTAGTGAGTTTATCTATAATTCCAGAGTGGGGGATGGTGTTAAAAGCCTTGGAAAGATCGAGATAGGCTGCGTGAACCACCTTACCCTTGTCTACAGCTTTGGTGACTGCTTCGAAGAAGTCTATCAGATTTAGGAGACATGATCTGCCTTTTACAAACCCGAAATGGTTGTGGTACAGAGTTTGGAGATTACCAATGTCTTTGTTTATAAGTTCCATGATGATACTTTCCATGGCCTTGCAGACCAGGCTCATCAGGCTAATGGGGCACTAGTTCCTGGGGTCCGTGGTGGCTCCCTCCTTGTGTAGTGGGATAACCGTCGCTGTGCGCCATTCAGCAGGCACAAAGCCTGAGGTGAGGCTATGGCTGAACATGGTACTTAGTGCCAGTTCATTCTGTAGTTCGTGTAGAACACAGCCTGGGATGTTATCTGGTCCCATGGATGCTGTGTTCCTGGCTTTGGAGAGTGGTTTTTACCTGTGCAGCTGTGACTACAGCAACTTTGCATTCTTCCGGTATAGAGATGGGCTCTTTCATGGGGGAGAGGGGGGTAAAGTTAGCACTGATCCCATCTGCCAGGATGTTGGCAATATCAGTTGGGTCTGTATATTTAGTGCCATTGTGCTGTAACTCAGAGCAGATCTGAGTGTTGCCATTGTGATTCTTGATATAGCTATAGAATGCATTCTGGTTGTCTTTAGAATCAGTGGCGATTTTGTTTTCGTAACTAGCTTTGGAGGATTTTATCAGGGATCGCAACTTCTTACTGAGGCTGACCAGGGAGCTCCTCCACTCATGGGTTTTACCCTCTTTTGCAACAGTTTCTTCCTTCTGTTGTGCAGTTTGTTTATGGCAAGGGACCACCAGATTGGCTTCCTTTACTTGGAGGATAGCGTCTTGGTTTTGTTTGGGATAGCATGATCCATGCACTCATGTAAGTGCTTATAAAGTGCAATTCAGTAGTCATAACTGTTTTGTCCATCTGCATGGGTGTCCTGAAGTTCACCACTTCTGTCTTAAGAATCATGAAGATGTCTTTGGAGATATTTTTTAACATGGTTTCCTTAATAGGGGGTGGGGGCAGAATATATGTAGGGTAATTAGCTTATGGTCAGATCGGACCAATGAGGCGTTGACTTCAGGTGTGGAACTCCGGTCACTCAGGACAAATCAAACCCCGTAACCAACACAAATAACCACAAAGTGAGCTAAACGCTACTCATTGCCAGAAGTCTCAGTCTCCAGATGCACACACTCGAGGCACTTCTCAGTATGGAGAATATTGATATCTGTGCAGCAACAGATATCAATATTGATATCTGTGCAGCAACAGAAACCTAGTGCAAGGCTCCAGAGAGCACACCAGCACTACCAGGATACTACTCATTCCATATCTTCCAGCATCAGAACCTGGATCATAGCACATAGGGTGAGGATGTATCCATATTCATCAAGGATACCTACACCTCTCTCTACATGCTCTCTATAGGATATGTACCCATAGAATGTTGCACAGCAAAGTTCTTCCCACTCCACAGGGGTGGGGCCACAAAAGACCCTCGGCATTCACGCTCTATGAACCTGACGAGTCTGATCTGCAAGGCAACGGAGCCAATCATAATGGAAGTCAACAATAAAGACATTGGGAACCTTCACACAGTTGAGCACACCCAGTCTGGCTTCGTCAAATGCAGATCACGCCTCCCAAACTGAGTGGATTTCTTTGAGACAGTTACCCAGGCTACAGATGACTGAAATGAGCTCCACACAGCCTATCAATACCTTGTTAAGGCCTTTGACAGCATTCCTCAGTCAGGTATCATAGATGAACTCATCAACCTGGGCATGAATCCATACATCAAAAGATGGATTGCAAACTGGCTCACAGATAGATCCCACAAATGTTGTGGGCTACATGTCAGACTCTACACCAATAACAACTGGTGTCCCCCAGGGTTCAGTCCTGGGATCCCTCCTGTTTGGTATAGACTTCTCAAAAGTACATGCCAACACAGGAGGGTTGTGGTTGACTAAGTTTGCTGTAAAGTGTTTGCCATAATAGATTCCCCGGATGACACAAATATTCTCCTCTATGTGTGGTGTCAGAATCATGGCCTCAAGCTCAATGTGGAAGAATGCACAGTAATCCCCTTTGGTGAAAACAAAGTATCCACAAACTACCACATAGATGTTACCCCCTTAAAACTGACAAGGTAATAAGGGATCTGGGGACACAAGTAGACAGTCATCTTTCCTTTGACAACCATGTTGCCAAAGTGATTGGAAAATCCTATGTGGCCAACCTAATCAACAAAGGGTTTGCATTAGGATCAAAAGAGGTAGTGGTGGCCCTCTACTCTTAAGTTATTAGACCCATCATTGAGTACAATGGACCATTTTGGATGTACTCAACTAAGTACATCCAGCAGCTGTAGAGACCACAGAGGTACCTCACCAATAGGATTACTGGCCTCAAACAGTTGTGTTATGCAACACAACTGGTAAAACTAAATCTGTTCTCTATTGCGTACCACCTACTCAGAGGCACACTCTAACATACAGAGCCATGTCCAACATATAACTGTTGAACATGCTCCATCTACGGATAACAATATTGAGTCACATTACACACTCCAGGGATATGAACCTCATCACAACAATGAATACAACATGCTGGTGGGATACATTACCATCCCAGGCACTTGCCTTACTGTGGAACAGAGTCCCAATATACATCAGACAAAGCCCCTCGCTGACACTCTTCAATAGGAACCTTGATGAGTGGATGAGAAACAGACAATTCATGCCAGGCATCACATCATCAGCCCCACAAGAAAGGGGCTTAGGGTACTAACTATTAGAACTAGGGCTTGGGAGACTACCTAATGGGGGTGGAGAAAGCTGCACAACTTGCCTAGGCTAATATATGCCTTCGTGAAGATAGTCTACTACATACCTAAGAACCTATGTGACAGGTACATGTCTACAGATAGTAGATGTGTACTTCATTGTACAGTCATGTTGAACAGCAGGCACATGAACCACATACACTGTAATGCTTACAGATACTGGTGGCTGTTATGTACAATGGGTGAGATGTGCACCTCATGTCTTTTGTGCCATTGGGATGTGTGCTGGGTGGGACAGTCCTGGATGGCTCCCTATCATGGTCACCCTCTTACACACATCTCTGCCCATCCATCTTTGGCTTATTATACTGTGTTCCCTCTATATATATATATATATATATATATATATATATATATATATATAGGTAGGTAATAGGCTATCTGCCTGAAGGCATATATTAGTATGGCCAGAGTGTGCAGATATCACCACACATGGAGTTAGTTCCCTAGGCCTCTGTGTAGTAGAGCTGATGAAGTGATCCATGGTGTGACAGTTCAGTTTCACATACACTCATCAAGGCTCCTCTGGAAGAGTGTCAGTTAGGGACTCAGCGTAATGTAGGTTGGGAGCCTGTTCCAAAGCAAGGGAAGTCTGTGAGTTAGTAATACATCCCTCCAACATGTTCTATTTATTGTTGTGATGATGATATTGCTAGAGCATGTGGCAGAGTGAGCTTGGGTTTACTTCAGATAGCGCATGTACATCAGTTCTGCAGTGGACATGCACCTGTCTGTTGGGCAGAGATCACCTGAGTAGATGGTATGCAAAAGAGTACAGATTGAGTTAAATTCAGTCTTGTTGCATGGGGCAACTGTTTGAGGCCAGTAATCCTCTTGTTGAAGTACTTCAGTGGTCTTTCCAGCTGCTGAAGGTGCCTAGTCAGATTCATCGCAAGTGTGCCGTGATACTCTCTAATGGGTCTGATGACTAATGAGTAGAGGGAACCTCATTTGACCTACATTCAAAGACCTTGGCAATTTGTGGGAACACATAGCATGATTTTCTAACCACTTTGTGAATGTGTTCCTGGAAGCAGAGATGACTATCCACATGTGTCCATAGATCCCTTATTATTACCTCCATATTTATGGTGTTGGCACCTATGTGGTATTTGTATGACTGTAGCTCGAGGCCATAATTTTGACACCACATCTGTCTGACTGAGACCCTTTTTAAGGATGTCTCTGTTGTCCCAAACATCGATTATGACAATCTTTTTGCAGTCATCCACAAACTTTGCTAAACATAGCCCTCGTGTGTTTGACTGTACCAGACGGGGGGGGGGGGGGGATCCCAGGACTGAGCCATGGGGGACAGCAGTTGTTACCAGCTTGAACAGGAGACCACAGTTCTTACATTGTGGGATCTATCTGTGCCCCAGTTGGCAATCCATCAGATGACAATACGTGTTTATGCACAGGTTGTTGATTTTGTGGATACGACGTGTGTGGGATGTTGGAAAAGGGCTTTTCAAGGTCTACGTAGGCCGTGTGGAGCTCATTTCATTGATGTATGTCCTGGGTGACTGCCTTGAAAACTGTCTAGCAGGTTTAGGAACCATGATCTGCCCCTGACCAAGCCAAAATGGGTAGGGTTGGGTGTCTGTAGGCTCCCAAAAGCTCTGTTTATGAGTTCCATAATGATGGACTCCATGGCCTTGCAGATCAGGCTTATTAGGTTTACAAGACTATAGTTCCCATGGTCTGTTGTGCACCAACACTTATGAAGTGTGCCAAACATTGCTGTAACCCATTCGACAGTTTCATATCCTGTACAGAGGGTGAGTCTCAACAGACTGTTCAGGTGCAGGGTCTATTTGTTTTGGAGTTCACATATGACACAGCCAGGGAAACCAGGTCATCCCATAGACACCATGTTTTTAGGTTTGGATAGAGCTGTTTAACCATTGTACATGTGATTTCTGGGTTTTCACAATCTCCAGGCATGGTAACGGGCCCTTTTGTCAGTGAGAGGGGGGTAAATATGTATGAACCTGTCTGACAAGATGTTGGCACTGTCAGTCATGTACATGTAGTCAGAACATATATGAGTTTACATTGATATTTATGACATAGCGAAAGAAAGCTTCATGGTTCTCTATGGACTCTTTGGCAATATTTTTGCCAGAACATGGCTTGGATAATGTTAGGAGTGCTCATTGTTTCGTGATGATACTGATCACAGATTTATTGATCTTCTTTGCATTTTCACTTTCTTTGAACAACTGAAGTGCTTGTAGTACATAGTTTGATTATGACACGGATCCAATATATTATATTATATGGGTCTGTTTTCATATCACTGTGTGCACAAGGCAGGATTGGTGAATAGTGACAAGTGTCTGCAGTAAGAACTGCAACTGTCAGATATGTGTGGCCCACTGCTGTGCTCAGACATGGCCTAAGTGTGTGAGCATGCCCAGTATGACCTTTCAGTATGTTGCTGACTGAAATTTTCTAAATTTGTTTAAGTGTGTAAGCATGCCAACTATGGGCATATATACTATATGTGTGTGAAAAATCAAGTTGTTTTTTACTTCAGGGCTCACCTTTGTGTTGTACATCGACAGGAAGCACGCTGTGCCTGCAGGGCTTCCATGACTCAATTTGCATAGACTTATCAACATTTCTACATACAAGGGGGGCAGCTATTATTTGTACATTTTTACCCAGGGGGGCACACCTAATTGTTACTGTGGGTGTACATAGGATGAGGGGTATACCTGACACTTATACACATTTACTAGGCCTGCACTGCTATGTCAGGTACTCCATTTTAGTCTGTACTGTTGCCTATCGTACTGGCTTGAGGCATACCAATGTACTACAGACCTTAGCTTCCAATTACACTCATATTAGTTTGTGACTTCATAGCCTACCCAACCCACATCACACTGCCTGACCTGCTGTTATCTGTCTGCATAGGCCTGGGGGGAGGTTACTCATATGCCTCTTCAGAGGGCATGATACAGCATTTGTTTGTGTTTGTCTACAATTGTCCTGCTGGCTGCGACTGTTAGGTATGTGACCCCCCCAACTGGTATGTGTGAGTGACTTAAGTTGTGTCTGTGCCAGTGAAATGCTGTCATGGCTTAGTGGTTCAGTACTGTGACTATAGTGCACATTATCCCGAGTTCGAGCCCTGTCACTGCTTTTTATTTTCCTGCTGGGCAGACCTGACTGGTTAAGGAACAGTAAAGCAGGTGTGAGCGTGTTTAACTGACTTTGATCGACTTTGCCCGAATTTGCCCAACTTTGCCCGACTTTGCCCAACATTGCCCAACGTTACGCTGGTTAGCATGGTGCACAGCTCCGTGCAATTGTATTTAAATATGCTCAATACTGGTAAAAGTTGCTTAGCAGTGCTTTATATTGCTTAAAATAGGGCCTCATGCCTCAGGTGGTGCTGCAGGGCTGCCTATGTCGGATGCACATATTACACTCCCTATACATGTTTGAAAACAGGTAGTGTCAAGTTCGGCATCCCTTTTACTGTATGTGTGAGTCAGAGAGAGGTGTAATTTCCAGGGTTCCTACTGAGTCAGTGTAAATGCTATGCGTTGCCTCTTTGCCAAGGCCAGGGCATACTGGGCACGCCTCCTTCTGCCTACTGGGGCAGGCTCAGGTTGTTCCTCCTCAGAGTCACACTGCACCTGTGCAGGCCTTGGCAATGGTGGGGTGCTGTTTGGCCCTGCCCCATGTTGTTCCTGCTGCAGCTGTTTCCATAGGATCATATTGTGTAGCATGGCACATACCATGACAATTTGGGTACATGTAGTTGGTGAGTACTGCAAGGCTCCACCAGATGTGTCCAGGCACTGGAACCATGACTTCAGCATCCAAAACACATGCTCAATTATGTTCCTTGTTTGTGCGTGTGCCTCATTATGGAGGTCTTGTTCGGGTGTGTGTGCATTTCTGATGGGTGTCATCAGCCACGGCTCCAGTGCATATCCAGCATCCCCCACTAGGTGACCATCAGGGATGTCCCCATTGGCAAATCTCTGGTACAGCTGCGTCAGATGCCAGATGTGGGAATCGTGATAACTTCCAGGGCAGCCAGCACACACATTCATTATTATGCCCTGGGCATCGCACACGAACTGGCAGTTGATGGAGGGGAAGCCCTTGCTGTTAATGTAGACCCTAGCCCGCTCACCGGGTGGTGCTTTGATGTGTATGTGCTTGCAGTCTATTGCACCCACTACCTCAGGGTATTCTGCTATTTGGTGGAAAAGATGCATATTGCTGGCCAATGCCTCACGGGAATTTTGGAAGTATACGTGCTAACCGACATGTGCTGACATGGCATCCAGGAACTGCTGCAGTACCCTGGATGCTGATGCCTATGAAATCCCTATCATATCACCAGTTGGACTCTGGAAGGTACCTGTAGCTAGTATTCTTAGGCCAACACGTACCTTGGTATCCACTGGGATGGGTTCCCCTCTGTTTGTTCTGTGTGTGAGGTGTGGCCGGCACAGCTCAACAATTTGCTGCAGGAGGTCTCCACCCTACAGCGCTCCACTATCTCCAGCTCATGTAGCCCCTAGTAAGTTACCCTGGGTCTGTACACTCTTCACTGTCTCCTCACTGTGGGTTGCTCAGCAGCATTCACAACATCACCACCCTCAGCACCTTGCACATGTTGGTTTATGATAGCAAAAGCAGCCCCTAACATTTTGTCTGACTTTAAAGTTTTTAAGCTTTACCTCTTTGTATAATGCAGTGTTGCAGAGTTCTTGGGAAAAACAGGGAAGAATGCTGTTTGCAGAGTTTAAAGTGCTGGTCCGGGCTGGGCTAGTCTGCTACCTGTGTAATTGGCTAATTCTGATATATTTCACCTGGCAGCTGTGTTAGTTCTCCTTGGTTAACTTCCTACTACTTCTTTTCCTTCCTTTTCCCTTTCTGTTTCCACCCAGGGAAGCGCCGGGCAAACGAGCGCACATGAGCGCATACACGCGCACATGCTGTGTGCACGTTTGCAAGAAATTTCAGATATATTCACGGTGTACACCTTTGGTTTCTGTTTTTCAAAATGGACAACTGTAGACATGCCTCTTGCAATCCTGAGCAACTCAGGGCAAACACAAGACACTGTGCTCCAATAAGCTTACAGTTTTTCTGACACACCCCCTCATGATGTTACCTATATTCTACTCTACTACTCTCCTACTCCTACACTTACACTCTTGGGACATGGCTCACATGCTGGGGAAAATTGGGATTCACTATCCTTATCCTCATTTGCATAGGATTGCCTACTAATGCATGGTTACATCTCTCACACTGAGCTCCCCCCCCCTTAGCAACCACTACTCAGTGGCCATGTTGTCTTCAGCATGCCATTCATCTGCATGGCAGGATAAGCTTTTTAGTGAAAATGGCTATTTTTAAATTATTTTCTGTTTTTTTAAAGCGCCGCACGTTTGCGCGGTGCTGCGCTACACTTAAACATCAGAGATCGGGGGGAAAAAGTTAGATTTTAATAATTTTAAACATTTATAAATGCCAATGGCCTTATATTTGGCCATTGGCATGCTTCCTCAACTGTATGCATCCTTTATTTGGAGCTGTCATAGCTCCGTTTAGCTATTTACAGAACGGTACTCCATTACCAATGGAGTACATTTCTGCAGATAACACTAATCTTTCACGGACAGGTTAGTGTTTCCTGGATTGCAAATGAGGTAATTTGCATACCATGATGCTGTCCATGCAAGAGTAGTTTTAGCAGCTCTAGTGCACGCCCCTGCTGGCTGTACCTGGATCACATGGCAGACATATTGCGTCCGTGAGCTCCTACACTCTTCTTGCACTCCGTGCAAGCTTTTGTAAATCCGGCCCATTATATATACATGTTGGCATATAAATGTACACATATAAATATTTAGTTATCCTCAGCCCAACATATCAGGGTGTGATAAAACACGTTTGGTCTAGAATATGACATATTTTAAATATCACCACTCTACCAGCATAACCACATAAACGTTATCTCTCTACAAGCTTCATCCTGGTATACACCAGAACTTTCGAATGTTTTCAATTACAAAAGTAGCTATATTCAAAGTAAGGGAAAATAAAATATAAAGCAGATAAAGTTGACATAAACAACATGTTATTAGCAAAACAAATCCTCAGAATGACTGTTAAGAAGATCAATGTTTTTTATGTGTTGACAGCTTGACAAATAAAAATAGGAAAATATTTTCTATTACACAAGCAAATTGAAATCACTTTCAAGCAAAACTCTGTTGCAGGGTACACCAGGCACAAAAGTTTATCATCATCACGTATCTACAAAATGAAAATGAATTATATAGACTCAATTTTAATTTTAAGTTGAAAAAAATATGAAAACAAATCCGTTCCCTGTGTTTTGGACTTTCTGTTTTGTCATTAAAATAATTCCCCATGTCCCTCTCCCTTAAAGGAAGCTAAATCAAAGAAATGGAACATGGGAGTTCTAGGAGCTGATGTTTATTTATTTGTGATACACATGACTTGTATTCAGATACTTCAAATTGCAGATTTTGAAGCACAAAGATCATTTGTACAAGCTGCAACAGTACAGATAAAAATTATATCCAATCCCTGGATACATAATTCAAATATTAAAATATACATGTACCTGACCAAATGAAAATACAACTATCCACAAATCAGACCTGCATGACTCCCAGATGTGGGGCCTCACTCACCACACCCCAACATTTAAGTATACTAATGCCACTGTTTCATTAACACACAAAGTTGAAACACCCTACAAGGATATACACTATAGCCTCAAAAATGCAGTCTCACAGTTACTATATACAAGATAGAAAACTCAGAGAAAAGTAAATTCAGGGAGTGTAGTACAGGGTAATAACACCCAACCACCTAACCAACCTTTTATCAATCACAGAGTAATCGTACTTTTACCTTGAAAACTTACTTAATGTAATTAAGAGGTCACTCAGTCTTACAGTTATGGGGAATATTAGTCTTCCCTTACACCAAATTGGTACAATGTAGCATAATACGTAAGTAGACTGTGTAGAGGCAGACCCAAACACAATAAAGGAGCAGGGGACAGCTTGCCTCCAGCAATAACATATTTCAGATGTTTTATCAATTTGCGCAAAAGCTAATTTCAAAACTTTTTGTTGTCAATGAGATTCATTTTGAGCTGTCATAGTTCACTAAGTAAACCCCCTCCCCCCACACACAAATACACAATATTGAAACATAAATGTGTCATTTAAAAAAAATATCCACTGAAAAGAGCAAAGCATGCTTATATGTTTCAACTCACAGGTCACATAACCTTAGAGAAATTAAAATATTTTCTATCTGAAAACCATTACTTATCTCCCTGTCTGTCTCTCTATGTACTTGCCTATCTATCCAGGGCAGTTCCAACTGAAACTAAATCACTGTAAGTAAAGGGTGAGAGGACAAGCTACAGTTAGACATTACAAACATACACAATTTGAAAGTTTTTTTTTTCTTGCAACATCAATATTTCTACATCTTTAACGATAAGCCAACCTAGAGGTGAAACATTTAAATAATACAACTCATCATGAATGCAGAAGGACTTGCTTCTCTGCAAAAAAAGTTGTTAAAATTACAAATACTTTAGCTAATGTTGCTTGCTGTTCTGTTTGAAGGGCAGATATTCAGAGTTTGGTAATCATTTCAAAAAAGTGATAGCTGATGCTTCTTCATCGAAGTGTCATTCAGTGAAAACTAAAACAATAACTGTAGTAGTGTCAATTGGTGAAATAAAAACAACAGAAGTAGTGTAATTTAATGAAACTAAAACAACAGATGAAGTAATATCATTCTGTGAAACTAAACCAACAAAAGTTGGGTCATTCGCTGAAATTAAAGCAACAGATGTAACAGTACCATTCACTGAAACTAGATCAATAGATGTAGTAGTATCATTCATTGAAACTAAAACAACAGATGTAGTAGTGTCATTCAGTGAAACTAAGACAACAAAAGTAGTATAATTCAATGAAACTAAAACAACAAATGTAGTAGTATCATTCAGTGAAACTAAACAAAAGTAGTATCATTAAATGAAACTAAAACAACAAATGTAGTAGTGTCATTCAGTGAAACTAAAACAATAAAAGTAGTATCATTTGGTGAAATGAAAACAACAGATGTAGCTGTGTCAATCAGTGAAACTAAAACAAGAGAAGTATTATTATCCTTCAGTGAAACTAAAATAAAGATGCCATAGTATCATACAGTGAAACTAAAATAGAAGCAGTGTCATTCAGTGAAACTAAAATAATAGATGTAGTAGTGTCATTCAGTGAAACTAAAACAACAGAAGTAGTAGAGTCATTCAGTCAAGTTAAAACAAAACATGTAGTAGTGTCATAGATGAAGAGTCATATAGATATAGTTGTGCCATTCAGTGAAACTAAAACAAAACATGTAGTAGAGTCATTCCATGAAGCTAAAGCAAGAGATGTCATAGTGTCATTCAGTGAAACAAAAACAGAAGTAGTAGTGTCATTCAGTGAAACTAAACCGACAGATGTAGTAGTGCCATTCAGTGACACTAAAATAACAGGTGTGCCATTCAGAAATAACTGAAGTAGTGCTATTCAGTGAAACAAAAATAAAAGTACTGTCATTCAGTGAAACAAGACAGATGTAGTAGTGTTATTCAGTGAGAGTACAACAGTAGTGTCATTCAGAGAAATGAAAACAATGTATATAAAAGTGTCATTCGGTGAAACTGAAACAACTGAGGTAGAGTTGTCATTCGGTGAAGCTAAAACAACACATGTAGTAGTGTCATTTAATTAAACTAAAAGACAGATGTAGTCACTCATTAAGAATAAAACAAAAGATGCAGTGACATGCAGTGGAAGCTATAAACAACAGCCGTAATAGTGTGATTCAGTGAACCAAACTAACAGTGGTGTGATTCAATGAAAATATAACACCAGATATAGTAGTGGTTGTCAGTGAAACTAAAACAACAGATGTAGTAGTGTCACTCAGTTAAACTATAACAAGATGTAGTAGTGTCATTCAGTTAAACTAAAACAACAGATGTAGTAGTATCATTCAGTGAAGCTAAAAAAAAGAAGTGGTAGTGTCATTCAGTGAAACTAAAAAGTACAGTTTTGTACCTACCATAAATGTAGATGTCCGAACTGGATAGCATCTGCAGTCATAACAAGTGGGTTGTCCTGTCGTCAGGCAGCCCTGCAGTCGGCCGGATTCCAAAGTCCGGGTCCGGCTTCGGCTGATGTCGCACTCCACCCGACGTCATCTCTGGTCGTCTTCGGGTATAAAAGCATCAGCCGACGCCATTTTCCTCAGTGTTTCTTGCCCCAGATGCCAGTAGCCCTCTTGCAGGCTAAAATTTGGATAGATGCCAATGTTTCCAAATAGATAGAGGTAAACACAACAATAAGCATGTATGTACATATATACAAACAAATACACCATAAAGACTCCCCAACAGCTAGCTATTAGGAGGGTAAACACCCTAGGAGTACCACAGAGGGGAAGGAGGGAGGGTAATCCTGACTGCAGATGCTATCCAGTTCGGACATCTACATTTATGGTAGGTACAAAACTGTACTATGTCCTTCATGGATGCATCTGCAGTCATAACAAGTGGGTAGAATACCATAGCCAACTAGGGGAGGAGGATAAAAGTAGATTATGGTGTGTTTAGGATCCCTTGCAGTACAGCAGTGGCAAACCCTGCTCGGGATCTGGAATAGAGAGGCAAATTATAATGCTTGGCAAATGTATGCACGGAGGTCCAAGTAGCCGCCTCAATAATGTCTTTGGTTGCCACTCCTCGTAAGAAGGCTGTGGTAGTGGCTGTTGCCCTTGTAGAATGAGGTCTTATGTTCTGTGGAATTGGTTTTCCATGGAAGGAGTAACAGTATCGTATGCAATTTCCTATCTATTTGGAGATTGTCTGTTTGGAAATAGCTTTTCCTTCCCTTCCTGCTGCATAGGCTACAAAGAGTTGGTCAGTCTTTCTGCTATTTTTTGTTCTGTCCAAGTAGTAGCGTAGCTGTCTATGTACATCCAAGGTATGCAGTATTCTTTCCCCTCTGTTTTGTGGGTTGGGAAAGAAGGTAGGTAGGTGGATTGCCTGGTTTAAAGACACTCTGGATACCACCTTGGGCATAAATGTTGGATTAGTCCTCAAGGACACTCTATCTTGGTGGAAGATTAGGAAGGGTTGCACTGCCATTAAGGCCTGTAGTTCTGAAACCCTCCTTGCTGAAGTAATTGCCAGTAGGAAAGCAGTTTTCCATGACAGGTGTTGTAGGTCTGCTGTTGCTGCTGGTTCAAAGGGTGATAGTGTCAACTTTTCTAGCACAAAGTTTAAATCCCAAGCTGGTAATGGTGGTTTCCTTGGAGGTTTTACATTCTTGATTCCTCTGAGGAACTGCCTGAGCAAAGGGTGCGAAAAAACAGGTGGATCAAAGCTGTATTCTGCTGAAATAGCTGATGCATGTATCTTGATGGAGGAGTAGGACAGGCCTGAATGAAGAAGTTCGGCCAGATACTCCAGAATGTTAGGTATATCTATGTTTGACACATCTTTTCCTCTTTCCGTACTCCAAATGACAAACCTTTTCCATTTTCCAGCATAGTTCCTTCTTGTTGAAGGTCTGCGTGCTTCAAGAATAATGTCTTTAACTCTTTGGGAAAGTTCTGGATTAGCTGCTGCTATGTGATGTTCCATGCAGTCAGTTGCAGCGTTCTTAGGTTTGGATGTATGATGCTGTAGTTGTTCTGAGTTAACATCAAAGGCATCAGTGGTATTGGCCACATATTGTTCTGAGACATGCTCTTCAGTAGTGGGTACCAGTGTTGTCTTGGCCAGTTTGGAGCTATCAGGATTATCCTTGGACGTTCTTCCCTTATTTTTAGCAGTACCTTGTGTATCAAAGGAAGAGGTGGGAATGCATATGCTGTTAGGCCTTTCCAGTTGAAGGAGAGTGAGTCCACTTTCCATGCTAGTGGGTGGAATGTCCTTGTGCAGAATTTTTGAGCTGGTAATTGAGAGGTGATGCAAATAGGTCTATCTGTGGCATTCCCCATTTCTTCGAGATGGTCTTGAAGATGTCCGGGTGCAGCTTCCATTCGTGGGCATTCGAAGTGGTTCTGCTTAATATGTCTGCCAGAGTATTGTCTTTCCCTGGTACAAATATTGCCTGTAACTGAATGTTGTAGCTGAGTGCCAGGGTCCACAGCTCCAAGGTCATTCTGCATAGGGGGTATGAATGAGTGCCTCCCTGTTTGTTGATGTACCACATGACTGTGGTGTTGTCTGTCCTTATCATCAACTGGCCCTCTTTGAGAAATGGTTTGAACTTTTGGATTGCCAGTTTTACTGCCAGCATTTCTTTTAGATTGATGTGCAGGTGAAGTTGATCCTGTGTCCACAATCCTTGCACGCATTTGTCCAGCATGTGGGCCCCCCATCCTAGGTCTGAAGCGTCTGTTGTGATGGTCTGGCTTGGTTGACATCTGCGAAAGGGTAGGCCTGGGTTTGACTGGCATGCCTGAGCCCACCATAGGAACTCCTGTTTTAAGCATGGAATTAGTGGGATTTCTGTTTCTAGACTGTGTCTGTGTTGGGACCATAAATTCTTTAGGTACCACTGTAGTTTCCTCATATGTAGTCTGGCAAATGGGACCAAGATTATGCATGATGCCATGAAGCCCAAGGCCTGTAGAACTTTTCTTGCTGTTAACTTGTTCAGCTTTGTTAGTGCCAAGAAGTAAAGAGGAAGTTCTTTTGTTTTTCTGTAGTCAGGAATGCCATTTGTTGTACTGTGTCCAATTCAGCCCAAGAAAGTCCTTGTTTGGGATGGTATCAGTCTTGACTTTTGTAAATTGACTGTGTATCCCAGTCCTTGTAGCAAGTAAATGACCCTTTGTAAATCTGTTGTCAGCTTGCTTTTGTTGTCCCCTTGTAGCAGGCAGTCGTCCAGGTATGGGTAAATTTGAATTCCCTGTAGTCTGCAATGGGCGATTACTGATGCCAGGCATTTTGTGAATACTCTGGGCGCAGTAGATAAGCCAAAGGGCAATGCTGAGAATTGATAGTGCTCTGATCCTGCAAGAAATCTGAGGTATCTTCTGCAGATTGGTCAGATGGGGACGTGCAGGTATGCCTCCTTGAGATCTAGAGTTACCAGCCAAGACTCCTTGCCCAGCATGGGAAGAAGTTGCTGTAGGGTCAGCATTTTGAATTTTGGGACAATGATATATGTATTTAAGGTGGACAGGTCGAGAATTGGTCTCCAACTTTTTTCCTTTCTTGGAACTAGGAATAGTCTGGAGTAGAACCCCTTTCCTTGTTCTGCTGTTGGCACTCTTTCCACAGCTCTCATGTTTGCTAACTCCATTATCTGGCGTAGAGCCTCTGTTTTTTGATTTGGAGGTAGATTTGGCATTCCTCTTTTGACTGGTAAAGTGTGGAAGTGAAACCGGTAACCTTGATCTATGGTTTGTAAAATCCACTTGTCTTTTGTTATGTAGTGCCAGTTCTTTGAAAATAAGGTTAACTTTCCGCCTAGAGGGGCTGCTATTTGTTCCCTGGTAGGCGGATTTAGGATTAAGTCACTGCGGTTGTGCTGATGTAGTGGCAGTGGCTGTGTCTGTGCCTCTGTTGTTACCTTGCCACTGTCGTCCTCTGTAGGCACCTCCTCTGGATTGGTTTCTGCCTCTGGAACGTCTATTTCTACCCCTTTGAAATTTTGTGGAGTCAGGAAAGGACCAATTTTGGCAGGCCAGTTCCTGCTAAACCTTGGGGTTGAACCTGCAAGAAATCTTTAACAGTTTGAACAGATTTTGCCTTTTCTTCCATTTTCTTCATAACCTGCTGGGCAGGTGTACCAAACAAACTTGTCTTGTCCATAGGAGCATCTAGCAACTTAGCTTTAACATGATCCGGTAAAGCTTGTTCCTTTAGCCATGCATGCCTTCTTATCACTGTGCCTGTCATGGCTGATCTAAATGAAGCCTCCAGTGCATCATAGCCACATTTTAAGGAATGGTTGCTAACCTGTTGTATGTTATTTACCATCTCTAATACATATTTCTTATCAAGAGATTCATCAGTGGTTAATTTTTAGTTAACTGATCAAGCATAAACTCTTGGTATTGTATCATGTGAAACTGACAGTTCAAAGCTCTAGCTGAGAGAGTAGCTGAAGTGTAGACCTTTTACCCCATCTGTCTAGTGACCTAGCTTCCCTTTCAGAAGGAATAGGGTTTTTAGCTGTGGTTCCCGCTAATGCCTTGGGACCCTGGGATATAGTTTCTGGGTCTGCAAGTGGGGCCTTGTAAAGGTGGTGATGAGTATCTGGCACCCTGTAAAATCTGTCTGGTTTGGCAGGGGCTGGGGGTAAAGAATCTGGAGCGGAGCAAACATCATTGAAAGCATCATCCACCACAGAGAGAACAGGAGGTATAGCTAAGGGCCTGTGCTGTGGGAGGTGCAGAAAGGTCCTAAGTCTTTTTCTGGAGTCTGAAAAATCCTGTTGCTGCCATTGGAACTGTTCTCGCATGGCATGCAAGGTTTCCCCAAAGGAGAATTCTTCTGGTGGGGAAGCAGCTGGAATGGATTCTTCAGCATCCAAATCTTCAAAATTGGAGAAGGGAGCCTCAGGCTGATCAGTTATGTCTGATTCATCAGCAGAATCATCAGTAGAAACTGGCTCAGGGGGCTCTGCCCTAGATCTCTTCTCAGGGGGCTGAGAGGCCCTATCTGGGTGAGGTTGAGATCCTCTAATTAAAGAAATTAAATCTTCTGCCAAAGAAAGCATTTGAGAACTAGAAGAGGGCCTGGATGTGGGGGGTTTAACAGGCACTGATTTAGTAGTCTTGGCTGCTTTAGCCCTGGCGAAGGCCTTAATGGACATGGCAGCTGGAGGCCTAGCAGCACCACGTGCTGGGGTAGAGACATCCAAGGGGATGGTGTCTGATAAGTCCACCACCGTAGTGGGTAAACTTTCTGAGGTCGATTCAAGAGTTGTAGCAGGGGCCTCAGTTGTTAGAATAGGTTCAGCTGTACTTTGAGCAGTTTTCGGTTTCGGCGAAACCGAGACACTCGGTTTGCTTTACCGTGGTTTCGGCGAAACCGCGGACCGCGAATGTCGGTCTTTATCTTTGCGTTTTTGGGGGTAGTCGGAGGATCCGGCGGCATAATGTACGCAAAATCAGTACCGAAAAACTGTTCTGCAAACTCCGACCGACGCCTAAGCGTCGTCGGTTAAAAAGCACAGGCCGAACAGGCTGCTACGCCGTGGGCTGGGCCTAAACAAGGCAGACAGTATGAGTGGAAATCTTTATCAGGTATTTGTTTCCCACAGGTTAAACAATTGTTAACTTTTTCTGACATCGGCTGAGGCAAGAAAGAGTCCCCAACGGGTACTTAGCTTTAGAAGTCTTCAAGTAGTATTCGGTAGAAGTAATCTCTGGATCCGACCGACCGGCACTTGCGAACAGCTTCTGCTTGCGCCACGGCAAGAAAGACTGAGGAAAATGGCGTCGGCTGATGCTTTTATACCCGAAGACGACCAGAGATGACGTCGGGTGGAGTGCGACATCAGCCGAAGCCGGACCCGGACTTTGGAATCCGGCCGACTGCAGGGCTGCCTGACGACAGGACAACCCACTTGTTATGACTGCAGATGCATCCATGAAGGACATCAACAGATGTAATATTGTCATTCAGTGAAAGTAAAACAACAGAAACAGTAGCCATTCATAGAATTTAGAAAACAGATGTAATAGTGTCATTCAGTGAAACTAAAACAACTGACGTAGTAGTGTCATTCAGTGAAGCCAAAACAAAAGACATAGTATTATGATTCAGTAAAATTAAAACAACAAAGGTAGTAGTGCCATTCAATGAAAGGAAAACAACAGATGTATTAGCATCAAGTGAAACTAAAACAACAAAAGCAGTGGCATCCGGTGAAACTAAAATAACAGATGTAGTACTGTCATTTAGTGAAACTACAACAACAGACGTAGTGTCATTCAGTGAAAGCTAAAACAGAAGTAGTACGGCTAGTCAGTGAACTAAACAACAGCAGTGTCATTCAGTGAAATTAAAACAACAGATATAGTAGTATAATTCAGTTAAACTAAAACAAGAGATGTAGTGGTATAATTCAGAAGAAAAAAACAAATGTAGTAATGTCATTCAGTGAAACTAAAACAACAGATGAAGTACTGTGTCTTATTCGGTGATGCTAAAACAATAGCTGCAGTACTGCCATTCAGTTAAACTAAAGCAACATAAGCAGAAGTGCAATTCAGTGAAACTAAAACAGGGTAGTAGTGCAGCAGTTTGCATTGTCATCTCACAGCAAGAGGTTCTCCGGTTCAATTCTCAGCTGGGGTGCCTTCCGTGCAGAGTCTGCATATCCTCCCTGTGTTTCCTCTGGGTCCTTTGTTTTCCTCCCACGTTATAAAGACATTCGTATGGGGCATTTCTCCCTGGCCTCCACTGAAAATTGGCTCATTCCAAATCAGACTTTCCCAGTAAAGAAATGTTAAATAAATAAATAAATAAATGTTAAATAGATAATAACATAAATAAAACAACAGATGTAGTAGTGTAATTCTGTGAAACTTAAACAACAGAAGTAGTACTGTCATTCAGTGAAGCTAAAACAAAAGATGTAGTAGTTACATTCAGTGAAACTTTTAGTTATGTACTCACCATAACTTCAGATGTTTGGGATCCATCTCGCCTACATTCTGAATGATGGGTTCGGAGCCGATCCCTCGGCTCCGACTCGGCACGCTTATGCCAAAGAGCGAAGTCTCTTATTGGCTGAGCTTACTATATCCCAGGATGCACCACCATCAGTCCCCCAGATCTAGTTTGTCCGCATACATGCACACATGCATACCCTGCTTATATAACATCGTCAGATGAAACAAGATAAAAACAGTGGAGCTCAAAACCGTTCTATCTCTTCTGATCTGCAAGGCAGGGGGAAGGAGGGTGGGTATCAGGAATGTAGGCGAGATGGATCCCAAACATCTGAAGTTATGGTGAGTACATAACTAAAAGATGTTATGTGATCCTATCTCGCCTACATTCTGAATGATGGGACAGCGTCCCTAGCACCTGAATCCTGGGTGGCTCACTGGAAAACACTCCTGAGTACCGTGGAACCAAATGAAGCTCGTCCTTTAGATGCCACATCCAATTTGTAGTGGGAAATGAAAGTGTGCGGGTTGGACCAAGTAGCCGCAGCACAAATTTCGAAATAGCGAGCTTGGAATGAAAAGCTATAGAAGTAGCCATAGCTCTGGTAGAATGAGCTTTGATAGATGATGCAAGTTGCTTATTTGAAGAAGAATAGGCCTGAGTTATGCAATCTCTGATCCATTTTGAGATTGTAGCTTTTGTGATAGTTTGGCCCAATTTATTATCTGAGAAGGACACAAACAACTGGTCTGACTTACGAAGTTGCTGAGTCCTGTCTAAATAGAAGCGTAATTGCCTGTGAACATCCAATTTATGGAGAGTGTATTCTGCTTCATTAGAGAATTTTGGAAAGAAAACTGGTAGTTCTAGAGATTGTTGAAGACAGAAACTAGAGCAGACCTTCGGGACAAAGGATGGATTAGGCCTAAGAGATACTCTATCTTTGTGGAAAATCAGATATGGTGGTTTAATAGACAGGGCTTGAAGCTCTGAGACTCTTCTTGCAAGTAATAGCCACTAAGAATGCCGTTTTCCATGACAGATATTTTAATTCGCATGTAGCAGCCGGTTCAAAAGGGGAGATGTTAATGCGCCAAGCACTAAATCAAGATCCCACGGAGGTGCAGGATGAAAAACTGGTGGTCTTAACAGACTCGCACCTTTAATGAATGTTTTGCATAGCCTGCTGCTCATCAAAGGAGGATTCGTGGATTCATGGAATTTAGAGATAGCAGCTAGTTGAACTTTAATAGTTGAGACAGAAGATCCCTGATTAAATAGGGATGTTAAGAATTTCAAAACCTCTGGGACAGGAGCAGTGATAGGGTCTAAGCCCTTGAGTTGAGCCCAGATAGCAAACCTCTTCCACTTACTGAGGTACAATTTGTTAGTGGTGGGTTTGTGGGCTGAAGACAAAATGTGAACAACTTCCGGGTCTAGTGTGTGACTTCTAACTAAGGTCGGAAGTGGAGGAGCCAAGCTGTCAATTTCAGAGATTGAAGGGACTGATGCCAAAGTCCCGACTGATGGATTAGCAAATCCGGGATCAGGTCTAAGGTCCACGGATCGTCCACTGCATGTTTTTTCAGGTAAGGAAACCATATCTGACGAGGCCAGTATGGGGCAATCAGAATCATTGAAGACTTTAGCTGAGAAGCTTTTTGAATGACTTTGGGAAGGAGTGGAATTGGAGGAAAAGCATAAAGCAACCCTGTTGGCCAGGGTTGTGCTAGAGCATCCATGGCCGGTACTTCCTGATGAGGAATCAAGGAGAAGAACCTTTGGCACTTGGTGTTTTGTGGAGTCGCAAATAGGTCGCAGCACGGCGTTCCCCACCTCTTGAAAATCTGGGCTGCTACTGTGCGGTTTAGAGACCATTCGTGAGGAGAGAGAATTGTCCTGCTTAATTTGTCCGCCAATACATTTGACTTTCCCGGGATGTGGGTCGCTACCAAGAAGCGGTTGGTAGCTACAGCCCATTCCCACACTCTCATGGCCTCTCTGCAAAGGGGATACGATCTGGTCCCTCCTTGTTTGTTCAGGTACCAAACCACCGACATGTTGTCTGTGTGGATGGCGATGATGCCCTGAGGAAGGAACTTGTGTAAGGCCTGTAGGGATAGAAGTACAGCCCTCATCTCCAACACGTTGATGTGGAGAAGAGCTTCGTCCGGAAGCCAGGAGCCCTGAACTAGCCTGCCCAGACAATGCCCCCACCCTATCTGGGAGGCATCTGTCGTCAGGGTAACCACTGGAGGGGGGAGAACAAAGGGTTTTCCCTGATCCAAGTTGGATGTCTGAAGCCACCAGCGCAGGTCCCTTTGCATAATTCCGTAATCATGATGTGATAATTGAGGGAAGATCTTGAAAGGACCATTGAGTTGATAAGAGCCACTGAAGAATCCTCATGTGTAACCTTGCTAGAGGAACTAAAAGTACCGTGGCAGACATTGAGCCTAGAACCTGTAGGACCATCCTGGCTGGGGCTTTGGATCTCGAGATCAGAGCTTGAACTTGGCCCTGTAAGGTTCGGATCCTTTCGGCAGGAAGAAAGACACGCATCAATCTTGAATCTATCTCTGCTCCTATAAACTTTATGCTGAGAGGGCAGCAAGACAGACTTTGACCAATTGAATGTAATCCCCAGGGAAACACCCAGGAGATGGTGGCTTTGAGGTTGTCCATAAGTAGATGCCTGGTGGTGGCAGTCAGGAGCCAGTCGTCGAGATAGGGAAACACTTGGAATCCAAGGCTCCTCAGGTGAGCCGTCACTACTGCCAAACACTTGGTGAACACCCTGGGGCTGTGGTGAGACCAAAGGGCAGAGCACAAAATTGGTAATGACTGGCTCCCAGGCTGAAGCGCAGATACCTTCTGGACGCCTGATGTATCGGTATGTGATAACAGGCGTCCTTGAGGTCTATGGAGCACATCCAAACATCCTTCTCCAACAACGGGAGAATGGATTGCAACGTGACCATTCGGAATTTGGATTTCGTAACGGATAGGTTCAGTCTGCTGAGATCCAATATTGGTCTCAGGTCCCCTGTCTTTTTTGGCACTAAAAAGAACCTGGAGTAATTTCCTGATCCGATTTGGTCTGTGGGGACCGGTTGGATGACTCCTTTTTGTAGCAGCTTTGAAGCTTCTGCGGCTGCTATTTCCCTTTGACTGGGTGGTGGGTCCGGGATTCTCTTGGACGGAGGGGGTGAGTATTTGAATGGGATGGTGTAACCTCCGGCAATTATCCGAAGCACCCATCTGTCCTGAGTGATTGACTCCCAGGCTTTTAGGTGCTTGGCAAAACGACACCCGACTGGCTCGAGCAGCACAGCCGGGCAATCCCTCATGTCGTGTGGGAGGCTGAAGAGCCACGAAAGGACTCGGTCTCCAGAATTGCGGGCCCTCTGCCGCCTCTGGGACGGCGTCTCCTGAAAAATTTCCCGCCCTCTGCCTCTGGACGGGAATCTTCCTGCTGTTGGGAGAAAAACTTGCGAGATTTTCGAACCACATTTTCCCCCTCCTTTGGCCTTGGGTAAGGCCGAAGGAGTGGAATAACGGCCCTACGGCAGATAACGTTTTCCCTCTTGCTCACAGCGGTAAGGGTGTCTTTCACCTTGGGTCCAAACAATGAGGACCCATCAAAGGGAGCGTCGGCGAAGGAAGATTTGAAGGCCTCCGAACTGACACAAGCGAGCCAGGCCTGTTCACGAGAGCCACGCCTGTGCCTGCGCTCTACCGCCCTTCGGCCGCATAGGATATGAGCCTCATGGACGAGTTAGCAATTGACGAAGGATAGCCAACTGAGAGCTAACGGACTGGGCTAGCTGTTCAGGTAGGTTACCCGAGAGGGAGTCTGACAACTCCTTGACCAGATCCCTCTGAAGCCTGGTAAAATGTGCCAAATAATTCAGAGACCTTAAAGTAAAGGCCGCTGAAGTCAGGGTGCGCTTCCCGTACCTATCCATACTCCTAGACTCCTTATTAGGAGGATGGATGGACGTTGAAGCCTCTGCCACGTCCTGCTGTGTAGCAGATGCCACCACCATGGCATCTACAGCCACGCCTTTAGTAAGGAACTCCTCCTTGGGGAGCAGATAAGAATTTGTTTGGACGAGAAGGGACTGGTTCCACAGTATCCGGTGTTCCCACCCTTGACAAACTAAATCCAGAAGCTCGTCGAAGGGCGGAGATACCCAGGAGGCGGAGGGCTGAGCCCCAAAGGCCTTGAGGAGCACTGATTCGTCCGCAGAGGGGGTTTGGACATCCAGCCGCCTCGTTGTTTGAGGATCTCTAAGATGTCTGCAAAGGAGACATCATCCGAGGACGACTTAGGGGACCCCTCTGCATCATCCATATCCGTGTCCGATGTGATAGACTCGGGAGTCCACGTGCTTCCTCTTGCACGATCTCTTCCTTGGGGTTCCTCTGGAGATGACTCTGAAGAACCCTCAGGAAGAGGGAACCCCACTGGGGTAACCTCAGGCCTCGGGCTCCGCTGGCTACGGACAGGGGAACTGCCAAAGACCAAGTCTCCACTCTCAGGGAAGGTGCTGGTAAAACCGGAGAGATGGTCAAGAGGATTTGGCCAAGGCACTCCTCATGGCTCTGAAAGCCGGACCTCCAGAATCCTGGGAGCGCCCAGTCTCGGGCCATGATAGTAGACGGAAGTCCCGCAGCGCACCGAGAGGGAGGCTCGGAACCGAAAGCATCGGTCCCAAACATCACCCTCGGGTCCAGCCGAAGAAGTCCAGCGTACCAAACTCGGACCCAAGGGCCGGTTGGAGTAAGGGTCGGAGCCAACCCTGAGATCTCCACCGGCTCCAAGAGCACCTGCTCGACGGAGCCAAGCAGTCGGAGGAGGAATAACAATGGGGTGGGTCATGGCCATCGGCTCGAAGCCAACTGGGTCGGAGCCGAAACAAATTTTTGGAAGACTGGGGACTGGAAAAGTCTTTGGAGCACCCTGTCTATATCAGAATCCGACATTCTCAAGACCGAGAGGAAACAGAACGGGTTCGAAGACCTCTCCTCGGCCCCAAGGGACTAGGGGACCGGCTCAGGCGACTCTATGAGAATCGGCGCCGAGGAAACACACACACCAGATTCCATCGGTGCCGAGGTAGACTTCGGCCGAGGAGGAAGTGTCTGAGCTGGCGACCCTTGTCGGCTCCGAGCAGTGGAGCCGACGAAGGTGACCCGCCTCGATGCCCCAGCCATCGGCTCGAAGCCGAGGAGTCGATACTGGAGGCATCGAGGCAGACCGTTCGACCTCGGCCCAAGTCTTTGGAGCCGAAGGAGAGGCCTGCCTAGGTCTCTTGGCAGTCGGATCCGACGGACTGGTCGGAGCCAAGCCCTTTTCTTTGGCAGGAGTCGGAGCGAAGACAAGGCTTCTTCAAAAGAGGGTTTAATCAACCCTTTAAGAATTAATTTATTTTTCCTCTCCTGGAGGACCCTAGAGGAAAAAGCGTGACATACGCTGCATGACTCCTGCAAGTGCTTTGCCCCTAAACAATAAACACAAAGTAGATGGTCATCTGTAACAGACATCTTAAAAGCACATTTAGTACATTTTTTAAAGCCCGAAGGCCTAGGGGCTTGAGACATGATGTCAAACAATTTCTGACAGGAAATTTCACAACTGTAGAATCGCTATGACAAAAAACCGAAGGCTTACAGAAACAGTGTAAAAACACAACCTTAGGTGTAATAACCGGGAACTTTAAAACACTAAAAAGTTCAGTTTTACAGTTTGACCAAAAAGGCCCTGGATTGAAAGGGGGGCCGAAACAAACTCTACCCAATCACACACAATAAATTCCACTACTCAATCGTACACAACAGCAGCAATAGGCAGCAATAGCCGTTAAAACGGCTTTTGTGAAATACAAGCACAAAAACTGACAGAAAAAGTAGTTAATAAAAGCTACTCAGCCCAGCCAGCTCGAGACCACGTCCTTGCAGTTAAGCGGCAAACGAGATCTGGGGGACTGATGGTGGTGCATCCTGGGATATAGTAAGCTCAGCCAATAAGAGACTTCGCTCTTTGGCATAAGCGTGCCGAGTCGGAGCCGAGGGATCGGCTCCGAACCCATCATTCAGAATGTAGGCGAGATAGGATCACATAACATCTAAAACAACAGATGTAGTGTCATTCAGTGAAAGATAAAACAACTGAAGTAGTGGTGTCATTCTGTGAAACCAAAATAACTGTATGTATTATTTATTTATTTACACTTGTTTACCAGGACAGTTTACTGGGCCAAACAGTCTATTTTAGTTGAGGCCCAGGGAGAAATTTTCCACAGGTAACAAAAAACAAAAAACATACCATAGATAGATAAGAAGTGAATAACATAAAGCAAAAAAAATTGGCATGAAATAACAGCAGAAGTGTCATTCAGCAAAACTAAAACAACAGATATAGTAGTGCCATTCAGTAAAACAAAAACAGATGCGGTGTCATTCAGAAACAACTGAAGCAGTGTTAATCAGTGAGACAAAAATAAAAGAAGTATTGCCATTCAGTGAAACTAAAGCAACAGCTGTAGTGATATTATTCAGTGAAAGTAAAACAACTGAAGTAGTAGCGTCGTTCAGAGAAATTAAAACAGATATAACAGTGTCACTCAGTGAAACTAAAACAACTGACTCAGAAGTGTTATTCAGTGAAGCTAAAACAACAGATGTACTGTCATTCAGGGTAAAATAGAAGTTATGTTCTTACCATAACGTTCCATGTTAGTTGTCTTCTTCTCGCCTTCTTCTTGCTGGATGGGTTCGGAGCCGACCTCGGCTCGACCGCCACTCTAAAAGCTCGAGAGTTGGTTCCACCGGCTCGAGGCTCCCCTTATATCCCACAATGCTAGGCGAGAGTTACCTCAGATCTCGTTTGTAAGCTAACCCAGCTTATATCAATAACAGTATAACTGTAAATAGAATCCACCTCTAACAGCAGGAAGAAAAGGGTGACCTACATCCTGAAATAAGAAATATGCACAATAGCATATGACTAAGAAAGAGGTGGTAGAAAGAGAGGTCACGATCACAACTCCTCTAGGTCTGTCCAGGCCAGGGGAAGGAGGGTGGGAAGAAGAAGAAGCGAGAAGAAGACAACTAACATGGAACGTTATGGTAAGAACATAACTTCTATATGTTAAGTTGTCTATCTCGCCTTCATTCTTGCTGGATGGGACCGTCCCTAGCACCTTGTCCTGGGTGGCCTAACGGAACAGACTCCTGAGAACAGTGGAACCAAAATTAGCTCTATGCCTAGAAGCTAAATCCAACTTATAATGGGAAATAAAAGTGTGAGGAGTAGCCCAAGTAGCAGCTGCACAAATGGTGTCAATAGGCAGTCTGTCTTGGAAGGCTAAAGAAGTAGCCAAAGCTCTGGTGGAATGGGCTTTAGGTTTATTAGGCAGTTTTGGTGTCTAATCTCATAAACAAGGGTAATCAGAGACGTTAGCCATCTGGATAATGATACCTTTGAAACTGGAAGTCCTTTTCTGCTTTCCGCATAGGAGACAAACAGCTGATCAGATTTTCTGAATTGTTTCGTCCTGTCCAAGTAGTACCTTAATTGACGATGAACATCCAGGCAGTGTAATTTTGTTCAGACCTATTTGAATACTCTGGGAAAAAGACAGGGAGGTCAATGCTTTGGTTTAGATTTGATGTTGAAACCACCTTAGGCAAAAAGGACGGGTTAGTTCATAAGGAAACTCTGTCCTTATGGAACAAAAGATAAGGAGAACGACAACTGAGTGCTTGAAGTTCTGAAATTCTTCTAGCTGATGTGATAGCCACCAGAAAGAGAGTTTTCCATGATAATAATTTCAAGGAACATGAAGCTGCAGGTTCGAAAGGGGAAAGAATCAAAGAAGCAAGAACTAAATTTAGGTCCCAAGGAGAAGGAGGATTTCTTATAGGAGGTCTGAGAAGAAAAACTCCTTTCAAAAAGGCTTTGCAAAGTTTGTGGGACATTAGGGCAGATTCAGAAATGCCCACATGAAAATTAGAAATAGCTGCCAATTGAACCTTAAGAGTAGATGGAGATGAACCTGCATGGAAGAGTTCAGCTAGAAAATCAAGGACTAGTTGGATGGAAGCGGTGAAAGGATCTATGTCCTTTCCTTGTGCCCAATATGAGAAGCGATTCCACTTACTCAAATAAATCTTTCGAGTGGAAGATTTATGGGAAGCTATCAATATATCTCTAACCGAGTGAGATAATTGAGGAAGCCTGGCTACGGTTGGAACTGGAGGAACCAAGCAGTGAGGTTCAGAGAGGGGAGGGAGCGATGAAACTGACCCGACTGGTGGGTCAAAAGATCTGGAACTAGGTCCAGATGCCACGGTCGCTCCAAGAGAAAACGATGTAGAAAGGGGAACCACACTTGTCGAGGCCAGTAAGGAGCAATGAGGATCAATGAGGCCTTCTGAGCGATAGCTTTCTGTATTACTTGAGAGATCAGAGGGAAAGGAGGAAATGCATACAGAAGTCCCCGGGGCCAAACTTGGACTAGAGCGTCTCTGCTGGGTTGGCCTGGTAAAGGGAATAGAGTGAAGTATTCTCTGCACTTGCTGTTTTGGGGAGTAGCAAAAAGATCGCAGCAAGGCTGACCCCACTTGAGAAATATCTCTCTCACTACAGAGTCTTTCAGAGACCACTCGTGAGGCATGAGTATAGCTCTGCTCAACTTGTCCGCAATGTGATTGGACTTCCGGGATGTGCGTTGCTATCAGAAAACGCTGAGAAGAAATCGCCCATTGCCACAGTCTGAGTGCTTCTCGACACAGGGGGTATGATCTGGTTCCGCCTTGTTTGTTGATGTACCACACTACAGACATATTGTCTGTCTGGATTGCAATCGTTCCCAAGGGAAGAGAGTCTTGAAGGGCTTGCAACGCTAAAAGCACTGCTCTCATCTCCAGAACATTTATGTGCAAGTGGCATTCGTTTGGTTGCCATGTGCCCTGGACTGTCCTGCCCTGATAATGCCCCCGCGACCGGATCAGGGAGGCATCCGTTGTCAGAGTAGCAACCGGAGGAGGTGGAACAAATGGTCTTCCCGACAGGAGCTGGGGAAGACATCCACCACATGAGATGCTTTTGCACGCGTGATCATAATGGTGTGAGACATTGGAAGTTCCTGGTATGACCATTGAGAAAAAGCATCCACTGAAGGATCCGCATGTGGTATCTGGCCAATGGGAGGAGAGGTATGGCGCTGCCATGATTCCCAACACCTTTAGAACTAACCTGGCTTTGGCTCTGTTGTTGTTGAGAAGAAGTGACACCAATTTGTGAATGTCTGATATCCTTTGGTTCGTTAGCGTTGCAGACATGTTTATAGTATCTAAATTTGCCTATGTAGGTAATAGTACGACAAGCGACAAAACAGACTTTCCGCAATTTATTGAAATACCCAGTTTTGACAAGCGAAAAGTATAATCTCTGGCCATCAGAAGGAGATGCTTGGTGGGAGCTGTGAGAAGCCAGTCGTCCAAATATGGAAACACCTGGAATCCTTGTCGTCTCAGGTGAGAAGCTACCACTGCCATGCATTTGGTAAACACCGGGGCAGTGGTGAGACCAAAGGGCAGGGCCCTGAATTGAAAATGACTGGTTCCCAGCCTGAAGCGGAGGAATCTTCTGGAGCGTCTGTTCATTTTATGTGATAGTACGCATCCTGAAGGTCTATAGAGCACATCCAGTTTCCTTTTCCCAATAGGGGAAGAATGGATTGCAGCGTGACCATCCGAAATCTTGTTTTCTTGACTGATCTGTTCAAGATACTGAGATCCAAAATTGGTCTCCAGTCCCTGTTTTCTTTGGAACTAAAAAGAACCTTGAGTAGATTCGGATCCTTGTTGGTCTGCTGACACTGGCTGAATTGCTCTTTTGCAAGCAGTTTTGAAATTTCCAAAGCTGCTATATCCCTTTGAGCGGGTGGAACATCTGGAAGGGATCTTTTTGACTGATTTGGAAAACGAAGAAAGGGGATAGAATAGCCTTCGAAATGATGGACTGTACCCATTTGTCTTGAGTGAGGGATACCCAGGTTTCTGGTTACAGTGACAATCTTCCCCGAGTGCCTCCGAAGATGGGCAGTCGGCCAACACCTCAGGGATGCTGAAAGGGCTTGTCAGGAAAGGCTTCCCGATTGCCCTGGTTCTGCGGACCCCCCCTGCCCCTAGGGCGACGTCTACCATTGTTATTCCCACCTCTGCCTCTGGTAGGAAAGCGACTCTGTCGTCAGGCGAAGTCCCTTGAGATTGTTTACGGAACCACATCTTTCCACCCTTCTGGCCTTTGGGGTAAGGCCTAGAAGGAGGAGAAAACCGGGCTCCGGCGGCAGAAAGGGTCTGGCCATCAGTCTCGCACCTAGTCAGGGTTTCTTTCACTTGAGGACCAAAAGGAGATGATCCATCAAAAGGGGAGTTCGTGAAAGACGTCTTGAAAGGTTCCGCAAAGTTGCATAGCTGCATCCAGGCGTGCCTACGTAAGGCTACCCCTGTTCCTCTGCTCTGCTCGCTCCATCGGCCGCATAAGAGAGGAGGCATGGAGGAGTTGGAAATGGAATTAAGGATAGCCAGCTGCGTGTTCATTTTCTCTTGAAACCCGCAGCTGTAGGGTCCTTCAACATTTCACTCGCTTCCTTGATCAAGTCCCTTTGAAGACGAGTGAAATGGCACAGGTAATTCAGCGAACGCATGGTAAATGTCGCTGAGGAGAACATCCGCTTCCCGTACCTATCCATGGACCTAGATTCCTTGTTAGGTGGATGGACAGGCACTGAAGGATCAGCCAGTTCCTTCTTTGTGGCGGCAGCTACCACCATAGCATCCACAGAAAACTCCTTTTGATAAAAATTGCTTGTCTGATGGAGCTGTGATGAATTTGGAGGGTCTCCTGGGAGTGGGGTCCACTGAATCAGGAGCCGTCCATGCCTTCTTAGCAACCACCTGTATGAGGGGGTCGAAGGGGGGGGACACCCAGGAGGTGGAAGGACGAGAGCCAAACGCCTCAAGATACACAGATTCGTCCTCCGAAGGGTTGAGGGCTGGCCAATTTCCCCTCTGTTTAAGGATCTCCAGAATGTCTGCAAATGAGACATCTTCAGAAGGGGAACGGGGGGAACCCTCAGAATCATCCAGATCTGTGTCCGACGTGATAGACTCAGGTGAGTCAATGTGCTTCCTCTTGCACTTCCTCTTCCGAGGGGGCTCTTCTGCCAAATCAGGAGAGGCCTCGAAGAGGATGAAATCCCAAAGGGGCTCCTGAGGAGCTGGCTCTCTGCGGTCCGGGATGAGGGAGTGAGTCGACTTACCCTGAGGCAGCATAGAGGGAGGGGCTGACGGAGCCGACTGTGGAGTAGAGCCAGGCTCTAACACACTCCGCATGACCTCGAATGCACCCCTGTCAGGCAGAGCCAGAGGTCCCCGCTCCGAGGAGCTAAGGACCCCTCGGCACCGACAGTGATGGCTCGAGGCGATGTCGGAGCCGAACTCACCAGCGCCAAGCACCGAGAGGGAGAGGGGGTCGGACAAGGGTCCGATGCCACTCACCCCTCGGAGCCGACGAGGAGGTCCGGCGCCGAGATTCCTCCACGGAAGAAAACGGAGCCGACGGAGCCGAAGACAATTGTCTCGGCCCGGTGACCACAGTCTCGGTTCCGACGACCCGGCTCGAACTCAAAAGAGTCGAAGGAGGAAAGAGTTGATGGACGGGGCAGGCACCGACTGATGAGTCGGGCTCTGAAGCATCTGGGCTAGTGCCTCGGACTTAAGTAGTCGACTCACCACCCTCTGAAGGTCATGATCGGAAAGCCTCGATGACCTAGAGGAATGAGACCTTTGGCTCCGTTCAGACAGCAGGGGAGATCCTGGAGCTGAATGAACGGAGCCAAGAGAAGGTGACCTAGACCTCTTTCTGGTTGTGGGCTCAAGATCTTGTCGGAGCCGACACGGTACTCGATAACCTCGGCTCCGGCGAGCCGAGGAAGCCACAGAAACTGTGGACTGAGACTTATCGGCTCCAGCCGGAGCCGATAAAGGCAAAGGTTGAACAACCTGAGGTCTCGGCTCAGAAGCCGGAGCCGAAGACCTCGATGCCTTAGAGGGCTTCCCTGTTGAAACTGACAGGGAATCCTCTGGTTTTAACAAGCCTCTCAGAATCAACTTGTTTTTTCTCTCCTGCAGGACCCTGGGGCTGAAGCCATGGCACACAGCACAGGAGTCCTGCAGGCAAAGGCCCCAGACAATAGACACAAGAAGTGTGAGCGTCTGTCAGAGACATTTTCTGACAGCACGCATCACACTTCTTGAATCCAGAGACCTTTGCTTCCTTTGACATTTTCCTAACTGACAGGTGTACACTAACACACACCCAAACACACAGTTATACCCTGTCAGAAAAAATTATTAATACTAAAAATAATAACAATTTTAGTAAAATACTAATAATTAAGCACAAAAAAGTTAAAGTAACTACACAAACACACCCTAGGGAAGGGAAGGCCAAAGGCCCAAGGAAGAACCAACGGTTCTTTTAATAAGAAAACGGGGAAAAAATAGGGTCGGGGATAAAGATCTATATCCTACACTAATTTAGGAAGAATTAAAGTTAAAAGGGGAAAAAAAGAGTAACTTTTTGTATAAAAAGCTAACACTCACCAGGAACCGGTAGAAGCAACCAACCTCGAAGCTGTAGCGGCAAACGAGATCTGAGGTAACTCTCGCCTAGCATTATGGGATATAAGGGGAGCCTCGAGCCGGTGGAACCAACTCTCGAGCTTTTAGAGTGGCCGAGTCGGAGCCGAGGTCGGCTCCGAACCCATCCAGCAAGAATGAAGGCGAGATAGACAACTTAACATGTACAGTTTTGTACCTACCATAAATATAGATGTTCGAGTGCTAATACAGCTGCAGTCATAACAGATGGGTTTTCCTGCCGTCAGGCGGGTCCTCGGTCGGCCGAATTCCAAAGTCTAGGTCCGGCGTCGGTTGTCGTTGCTTCCTCCCTGACGTCAGTGCGACAGGGGTATAAAAGATCCAGCCGACGCCATTTTCTTCAGTTTTTCTTGCCCCAGATGTCAGGTGCCCCCAGAAGGAAGGCAATACATAAATTTATGTAATAATGCAATATAATCAAAAAACAGTAGTTGCAAGCAAATACACCATAAAAGAATACCCCAATCAGGTTGTATGAGGAGGTGTTAGCCGTTAGGCCTGTCCCAAGAGGGGAAGGAGGGAGGGAAACCTGGACTGCAGCTGTATTAGCACTCGAACATCTACATTTATGGTAGGTACAAAACTGTACTATGTTCATCGTGCATACAGCTGCAGTCATAACAGATGGGTAGAATCCCAAAGCTAAAAAGGGGTGGTAGGCACTAGGTGGAACTAGGAGGAGCCAGGATGCCCTGCAAGACTGCAGTGGCAAAGCCTGCTCTAGATTTGGAGTATAATGGTAGGTTATAGTGCTTAGAGAAGGTATGTACAGAACTCCAAGTGGCTGCTTCCAAAATATCTTTGGTAGGAACCCCCCTGAGGAAAGCTGCAGAGGTAGCTGTGGCCCTTGTGGAGTGAGATCTGATGCCAGCAGGTACAGTTTTACCATGAAATGAGTAACAAAAGCGTATGCAGTGGGCTATCCACTTTGAGATTGTCTGTTTGGAAATAGGCTTCCCTTGAGCTACTGCAGCATAGGACACAAAGAGTTGCTCTGATTTTCTGAAAGGCTTTGTTCTGTCCAAATAATAAAGCAGCTGTCTGTGAATGTCCAAGGAATGTAGTAGTCTCTCCCCTTTGTTTTGAGGATTAGGGTAAAAGGTAGGTAAGTGGATAGCCTGATTCAAGGCTACCCTGGATACTGATTCAAGGCTACCCTGGATACTACCTTTGGCATAAAGGACGGATTGGTTCGTAAGGAAACTCTGTCCTGATGGAAAATGATGAAAGGCTGCACAGCCATGAGGGCTTGTAGTTCTGAAACCCTGCGAGCTGAGGTGATTGCCAGGAGGAAGGCTGTTTTCCAAGACAAATATTGCAGTTCTGTTGAAGCAGCTGGCTCAAAAGGAGGCAAGGTCAGTTTTTCTAGAATGAAATTGAGGTCCCAAGCAGGTACTGGTTGTTTCCTTGGGGGTTTTATATTCTTAGCCCCTCTGAGGAACTGTCTTAAGAGGGGGTGAGAGAATAAAGGAGGATCAGTGTTGTATTCTGCAGAAATGGCTGAGGCATGGATTTTGATGGAGGAGAATGAAAGTCCACTGCTTAGCATCTCAGCTAGGTACTGTAATATTTGAGGTAAATTCAGTATTCCAGGATTCTGACCCTTTTTCTCATTCCAAGCACAAAACCGTTTCCATTTTGCAGAGTTGGCTTTTCTAGTAGAAGGCCTTCTGGCCTCCAAAATGACATCCTGCACCTCCTTGGAGAGTAGGGCCTGTTGTGAATTTAAGGAATCTTCCATGCGGCTAGATTGAGTGTTTTCAGCTGACTGTGAAGAGTTTTGAAGTTGTGCTGAGTCAGTAGAAGAGGCATTAGAGGCAGGATCCATGGTGGGGAATGTGTCAGGCTTTTCAGGAGTGGGTACCAGTGTTGTCTTGGCCAGTCTGGAGCAATGAGAATCATCTTTGGTCTGTCTGCTCTGGTTTTTAATAGAACTTTGGGCAGCAGAGGGTGAGGTGGAAAGGCATAAACTGTCATTGTTGTCCAACTGAAAGAGAGTGCGTCCACTTTCCAGGCCTGTGGATGAAAGGTCCTTGAGAAGAATTTTGCCAATTGGTGATTTCTGTGGGAGGCAAAGAGATCTATGTCTGGCCTTCCCCATGCTTGAATTATCTTTGTGAAGACTTGAGGATGCAACTTCCATTCGTGTGGATATGTCATATTTCTGCTTAAGTTGTCTGCCAGCGTGTTTTCCTTGCCTGGCAGGTACTGTGCTTGAAGTTCGATTTGTAATTCCAGAGCCATGTTCCAAAGAGACATGGTTTGCCTGCATAGGGGGTATGAGTGGGTACCTCCCTGTTTGTTTATGTACCACATTACTGTGGTGTTGTCCGTCCTTATCAATAGCTGACCTGGATGCAATAGGTCTTTGAAAGCTATAATAGCATTTATTACTGCTAGCATTTCCTTTTGATTGATGTGTAGGTGCTTTTCTTTTTGGGACCATTTGCCCTGAATGCACCGATCTGTCATGTGCGCCCCCCAGGCGTAGTCCGAGGCGTCTGTTGTGATGACTTGATTTGCTTGAGGCTTGCAGAATGGGAGACCTGTGTTTCCTTGGCATGCTTGAGCCCACCACAGAAATTCCTTTTGAAGACATGGAATTAGTGGTATTATTGTTTCCAAACTGTGGCTGTGTTGAGACCATAGGTTTTTTAGGTACCACTGAAGTTTCCTCATATGCAGCTTTGCACATGGGATTAGTAGGATGCAAGATGCCATGAATCCCAGAGCCTGCAGGATTTTCCTTGCAGTAAGCCTGGTGAAAGTTGCCAGTTTTCTGAAGTATTGAGTTAGTTGCCCTTGTTTCTCTGGCGTGAGGTAGGCCATCTGGGTGTTTGTATCCAAGCTGGCACCCAAGAAAATTATTGTTTGAGAGGGTATTAGCCTTGATTTCTTTTTGTTGACTGTGTATCCCAGAGAATTCAACATTATTACAAACGCCAGATGTTTCAGAAGTATGTGCTTGCTATCCGCTTGGATCAGGCAGTTGTCCAGATATGGGTATATTTGTATCCCTTGAAGTCTGCAGTAGGCGATTACTGATGCCAGGCATTTCGTGAACACTCTGGGCGCAGTAGATAAGCCAAAGGGCAATGCAGAGAATTGATAATGGATTGAACCTGCAAGAAATCTGAGGTATCTTCTGCAATCTTGTCTGATTGGGACATGCAGGTATGCCTCCTTGAGGTCCAATGTTACCAGCCAAGACTCCTTGCCCAGCATGGGAAGAAGCTGCTGTAATGTGAGCATCTTGAATTTTGGCACGAGTAAAAATGTGTTTAGGATGGATAGGTCCAAAATATGTCTCCAATCTTTTCCCTTCCTTGGTACCAGGAATAGTCTGTAATAAAAACCTTGACCCTGTTCTTGCACAGGTACCTCTTGAATAGCTTTCATGTCCTTGAGATCTGAAATTTGTTTTTGTGCCTCTGCCCTTTGATTGTGTGGCAGGTTTGGCATGCCTCTCATTTTTGGAAGGGTGTGAAAGTGGAATCTGTAGCCTCTGTCTATAATGTCCAGGATCCATTTGTCTTTTGTGACAATATGCCAATTTTTTGAAAATAATGCCAGTTTTCCACCTAAAGATGCTGCCATTTGAGCCTTGCTTGGCATGCAAAGGGGAAAGTCATTGGTTCTGCTTTCTGAATGGCTGTGAACTATCCTCACCACCTCTTTGTGTGGGTGATTGCCATTGTCTGCCTCTAAACGATCCTTGAGATTGCCCTCTGCCCCTCGGGCGCCTGTATCTACCTCTTTGGGGTCTGTCCATGGCTGGAAAGGACCAATTTTTGGAAGGCCAATTTCTGCTGAAACATGGAGGTTGTACCTGTAGGAAATCCTTTACTGTTTGCATTGATTTTGCCTTTTCCTCCATTTTCTTTAATACCTCCTCAGCTTTACCAAACAATACATCTTTTTGCAGAGGGGCATCTAGTAATTTAGCTTTGACATGATCTGGTAAGGTTTGCTCTTTGAGCCAGGCATGTCTACGTATGACTGATCCTGTAACAGCAGCTCTACATGAGGCCTCTAAAGCATCAAAGCCACATTGCAAGGTATGCTTACCCACTTGTTCTGCACTATGTATCAAATCCTGCAACTCCTTCAAGTCTGGTTGTTCAGGTTGTGACATTTTGCTTCTCAACTGTGATAACAGAAACTGTTGGTACTTTAACATATGGAACTGACAGTTTAATGCCCTCATGGTTAAGGTGGCCGAGGTGTATACCTTCTTCCCCCACCTTTCTAAAGCTCTGGAATCTCTCTCTGAAGGCAATGGATTTTTAGCAGTGGAGGCCTTAATTCCCTAGGGACCCTGTGATATAGTTTCTGGGTCAGCCGCATGGCTTTTGTATAGGAATTTGTGTGAGTCAGGAACCCGGTAATACCTGCCAGGCTTGACTGGAGCTGGAGGTAAAGAATCTGGGTTAAGGCAGGCCTCTGAAAACACATCATCTAGAATGTCTAAGACAGGAGGTATAGCCAGAGGCCTGTGCTGAGGGAGCAAGAGGAAATCCCTAAGCCTTTTCTTGGAGTCTGAGTACTCTTGGCCTTCCCAGTGGAAGTGTTCCCTCAAGGTATGTAGAGTTTCCCCAAAAGAGTAATCCTCAGGGGGGGGGAGACAGAGGGAATGGACTCCTCTGCATCAGAATCTTCAAAAGGGGAGTAAGAATGTTCTGAAATAATGGAGGCCTGGTCCGAGGAGGGGGATTCTTCCTCCACTCTGGGTCTTTTGTCCGGGGGGGGGGGTTGAGAACCCCTGATAAGAGTAATCAAATCCTCAGCCATTTTGAGCATCTGCTTTTTAGGCATGGGGCCTAGAGAAGGGCCCTGTGGAGCTTGTCTTTTAGTATGCATGGCTGATTTAGACTTAGTGAAAGCCTTGATGGGAAAAGAAGAGGAAGGCCTGTAGACACCTTGAGAGGTGGCAGGTCTGTCTAAACTCTGAGTTTCACCGCCAAGAGTGGCTTCGGTATCTGTAGTCGGGGTGTGGGCCGAAGAGCCTGCAACCTCGGGCACAAAAGACACCGCCAATGAAGTGTCGTCGGTAGTCAGGGGCTGCGTAGGCGCCTCACTGAGAACCGGACCACCTGTAGTCGGCTTTGGCGTGGTGTCGGTAGAAGTCGCGGACCTCGTATGTCGGTCCTTATCTTTGCGTCTTTTACTCAAAACTGGAGTCGGAGTATCAGACGACATAATGTAATTAAATTTTTTGCCAAAATAGTGTTGGGCGAACTCCGCCCGACGCTTAATAGTGCGTCTGTTGAATGTAGCACAAAAACGACAGGCCGAGACGTCATGGTCTGGGCCTAAGCAAGGAATGCAAAGGGAATGAAAATCCTTATGCGGTATTTGCTTCCCACATGAAATGCAATTATTAACTTTGTCTGACATCGGTCTGAGGCAAGAAAAGTTTCCGCAACGGGGTGCTTAGCTTTCAAGAAGACTTCGGTTGAACAATATTCGTAATCTCAGGAGCTGGCCGACCGGCAATTGCGAACTGCTTCTGCTTCGGGCACCGCGCGGCAGGAAAGACTGAAGAAAATGGCGTCGGCTGGATCTTTTATACCCCTGTCGCATTGACGTCAGGGAGGAAGCGACGACAACCGACGCCGGACCTAGACTTTGGAATTCGGCCAACCGAGGACCCGCCTGACGGCAGGAAAACCCATCAGCTGTATGCACGATGAACATCTAAAATAATAAAAGTAGTAGTGCCATTCAGTGAAAGTAAAATAACATGTATTAATGTCATTCAGGAAAAATAAAACACAGATGTAGTAGCGTCGCTCAGTGAAAATAAAGCAATAGAAGTAGTGTCATTCGGTGAAAGTAAAACAGTAGATGTAGTAGTGCCATTAACTAAATCAAAAACAATAGATGTAGTAGGGTCACTCAGTGAAGCTAAAATAACAGATGCCATAGTGTCATTCAATAAAACTAAAACAAAATATGTAGTGTCATTCAGTGAAAGCTATAAACAACAGAAGTAGTAGTGTCATTCAGTGAACTAACCAACAGTACTGTCATTCAATGAAACTAAACCAACAGACGTAGTGTCATTCAGTGAAAATATAACACCAGATAGTGTTACTCAATGAATCTAAAACAACAGATGTAGTAGTGTAATTCAGTGAAGCTAAAATAACAGATGTAATGGTGTCATTCTGTGACACTAAAACAGCATACATAGTACTATTTCATGAAACTAAAATAACAGCTAAAGTAGTGTCATTCAGTGAAACTAAAACAACAGAAGTAAGTGTCATTCAGCGAAACTAAAACACAGAAGAAGTAAAACAATAGAAGCAGTGTTATTCACTGAAACTAAAGCAATAGATGTAGCAATGTCATTCAGTGAAACTAAAACAGAAATAGTAGTGTCTTTCAGTGAAATTAAAACAACAGATGTAATAGTGTCATTCATTGCAACTAAAACAACTGATGTAGTAGTGTCTTTCAGTGAAGCCAAAACAAAAGACATAGTATTCTCATTCAGTAAAATTAAAACAATAAAAGTAGTAGTGCCATTCAATGAAAGGAAAACAACAGATGTATTAGCATCAAGTGAAACTAAAACATTAAAAGCAGTGGCATTTGGTGAAACTAAAACAACAATTTTAAACAACAAAAAAAATATTCTCTATTCCCACCTTTGCTGAACTAGATTAGTCCAGATTTCAGGTTTTGCTGAATTCCGGACTGTGGTATAGTTTCCTGTGTTGCCCATATCTTGGATAGGAGGAAGCTTCTCTGTTCAGCAGTGAGAGTGGGGAGCTTTGAGCAACCTATCTGTCCCTGGAGGAGTGGTCTCAGCCCTGAAACTAGTAGCTCATTGGCCGTTTTGGGTCAATTCCTATTTCTTTCAGTTTCCCTGCTTTAAAACCCGCATTTGCGCGGTTTTGCGCCAGTATACAACTCCGCACAGCTCCGCGTGGTGTCCTGCAGAGTGATACAGGCAACAGAGAGACCCAAGAGAGACTTTTCCAGATTTAAGTATTTTTTTCTCTGTTTTTTTGCTCCGACTACCTTTTCCCGCCTAAAAAGCGAATTTCTAACTGATCTGTGCTTTAAAAAGTTTAAATTGCATTTGCCTTCTGCTTTTTACA
Source organism: Protopterus annectens (assembly GCF_019279795.1). Taxonomy (NCBI): domain Eukaryota; kingdom Metazoa; phylum Chordata; order Ceratodontiformes; family Protopteridae; genus Protopterus; species Protopterus annectens. The sequence goes on along the minus strand of NC_056726.1, from coordinate 750,297,871 downwards.
GTTCTTGCACTTGTTATATATCAGTTTAAGTCGTTTTTGTATTGTATAACTGTTGTAGGCTGCACACTAAAGTGCGCTAGACTGTTTATAGCATTTACAGTGTTTTCTGTGTGTTTTTCTGCTCTTTCCTGAAAAAAACAAAAAAAAAGAAAAAAAAAAAGAAAAAAAAAACAATATTCTCTTTTCCCGCCTTTGCTGAACTAGATTATTCCAGATTTCAGGTTTTGCTGAATTCCGGACTGTGGTATAGTTTCCTGTGTTGCCCATATCCTTACTTGGATAGGAGGATGCTTCTTTGTTCACCAGTGAGAGTGGGGAGCTTTGAGCAGCCTATCTGTCCCGGGAGGAGTGGTCTCAGCCCTGAAACTAGTAGCTTATTGGCCGTTTTGGGTCAATTCCTATCTCTTTCAGTTTCCCTGTTTTAAAACCCACATTTGCGCAATTTTGCGCCAGTATACAACTCCGCACAGCTCCTCATGGTGTCCTGCAGAGTGATACACGCAACAGAGAGATCCAAGAGAGACTTTTCTAGATTTAAGTATTTTTTGCTCCGACTGCCTTTTCCCACCTAAAAAGTGAATTTCTAACTGATCTGTGCTTTAAAAAGTTTAAATTGCATTTGCCTTCTGCTTTTTACAGTTTTTGCACTTGTTTTATATCAATTTAAGTCATTTTTGTATTGTATAACTGTTGTAGGCTACTCACTAAAGTATGCTAGCCTGTTTATAGCATTTACAGTGTTTTCTGTGTGTTTTTTCTGCTGTTTCCTGAAAAAACAAAAAACAAAAATTCTCTTTTCCCGCCTTTACTGAACTAGATCAGTCCAGATTTCAGGTTTTGCTGAATTCCGGACTGTGGTATAGTTTCCTGTGTTGCCCATATCCTTACTTGGATAGGAGGAAGCTTCTCTGTTCACCAGTGAGAGTGGGGAGCTTTGAGCAGCCTATCTGTCCTGGAAGGAGTGGTCTCAGCCCTGAAACTAGTAGTTTATTGGCTGTTTTGGCTCAATTCCTATCTCTTTCAGTTTCCCTGTTTTAAAACCCGCATTTGCGTGATTTTGCGCCAGTATACAACTCTGCACAGCTCCTCGTGGTGTCCTGCAGACTGATACAGGCAACAGAGAGACCCAAGTGAGACTTTTCCAGATTTAAGTATTTTTTTCTCTGTTCTTTTGCTCCGACTGCCTTTTCCCACCTAAAAAGCGAATTTCTAACTGATCTGTGCTTTAAAAAGTTTAAATTGCATTTGCCTTCTGCTTTTTACAGTTTTACATTCATTTAAGTCATTTTTGTATTGTATAACTGTTGTAGGCTACACACTAAAGTGCGCTAGCCTGTTTATAGCATTTACAGTGTTTTATGTGTGTTTTTCTGCTGTTTCCTGAAAAAAAAATTCTCTTTCCCCGCCTTTGCTGAACTAGATTAGTCCAGATTTCAGGTTTTGATGAATTCCGGACTGTGGTATAGTTTCCTGTGTTGCCCATATCCTTACTTGGATAGGAGGAAGCTTCTCTGTTCACCAGTGAGAGTGGGGAGCTTTCAGCAGCCTATCTGTCCCTGGAGGAGTGGTCTCAGCCCTGAAACTAGTAGCTTATTGGCCGTTTTGGGTCAATTCCTATCTCTTTCAGTTTCCCTGCTTTAAAACCCGCATTTGCGCAGTTTTGCATGATTTTGCGCATAGCTGGTGTGAATAACCTGAGATGTACCTCCCTGGACTACATGAAAAGAGACATAGAGGAGCTCTCTGATCATGTAGCCCAGGCCAGTATGACCCTGACCTTGAGTAGCATCTTACCCTCACCAAGAATGATGCCGCAGTATAAAGACAAAATGATCAATTTTAACAACTGGCTAAAGTATTGGTGTCATTCAAAGGGGATCCAGTGTCTGTCAGCCTGGGATGACATGCTCGACAAGCCACGTTGCTTCACTAGGGACGGCTTAAACCTGTCACCCCTGGGCTTTCGAATACTGGCTAAGGCTCATGCACCCCCATAGTGCCTTTTTTAAGCAAGGCTCAAAAGACAAACCCACCTCCATAGACTACACAAGGAAAAAGAAACTAAGGGTAATGCTGCTCAATGCCAGAAGTCTAAACCTCAAGATGCATGCACTCGAGGCTTTCCTCAGTATGGAGAATATCAATATCTGTGCAGTAACATAAACCTGGTTCAAGGCTCCTGAGAGCACCCCAGCACTACCAGGTTATACCTCATACCATGCTTTTCGGCCCCAAAACCCGGACTGAACCACAAAAGGAGGGGGAGTATCCATATTCATCAAAGATACCCACACCTCCAGGTTAGTGGCATTGCACGAAGCATCGGAGACCATCCATGTGCAACTAACAGTGGGCAAAACTGCCTTTCAGTTTGTAGCCTGCTACAGACCACCCTCCCAAACTCAGGAACCCCACTCGGCTTTCCTGAGAACACTGGAGAATATGAAGGTCTCTCCAAACACCATTATATTGGGTGAATTCAACTACCCAAACATAGACTGGGAGCACTACTCAAGCCCCAACACCCTCGCCCAACGGTTCCTAGAATTTATAAACTTAAATGCTATGGAACAACTAGATCACCACTCCCACAAGAGGGGAAAACGTATTGGACCTGATCATCACCAACATGGGGACTCTATGTTCCATACCAGAGGTATACCCCTCAATGGTAAGATCTGACCACAAACTAATCTCACTGGACATCCATATCCCGTCCCCACCCCCAGCCAAGGAAACCACGGTGAAGAACTTCTCAAAAGCAAACTTAACACTTCTCAAAACCGAGGTGGAATCCTTCAAAGCCCCCGGGCCAGTGGAAAATACGGCCCAAACCGCAGAATCCTTTACAAACGCATTCTATGGACACCTACAGGAATGCATGTATCGTGCTATCCCACATAAAACCAAGACTCACTCCTCCAAAGGCAGGAGACCTGCTGTCTGGTGGACCCCAGCCATAAATAAGCTATACAACAGAAGGAGAAAGCTACTACATGATAGAGCAAAATCCCAAAAAGGGAAGGCATCTCTGAGCAGTACTAGCAAGAAACTACGATCCCCCATAAAATCATCTAAGGCCAGCTTTGAAAGAAAAATTGCACAAGACGCTAAAGATAATCACAAGGCCTTCTTTAGTTATGTCAGGAACCTGGGTGGCAAACCCCAGATATGCTCTGAGTTAGTGCAAAATGACAAAAAATACACTGAACCCACAGACATTGCCAACATCTTGGCAGACAGGTTCAGTGCAAACTTCTCCCCCCCCTTCCCCCCCAAAAGAGCAAATGTCTATCCCAACAGAGTGTAGCCTCCCTGACATCACAGATGCACAGGTGAGAGCTGTCCTCTCCAAAGCAAAAAACACAGCATCAATGGGACTGGATGGTGTCCCGAGCTGCGTCTTACACGAGCTCCAAGAAGAACTGAACCCTCACATAAAGTCACTGTTCAATCTCAGCCTTACTACAGGATATGTACCCAAGGAATGGTGTACAGCAACAGTGGTCCCACTCCACAAAGGTGGTGCCACAATGGACCCTGGAAACTATCGCCCTATAAGCCTGACTAGCCTGGTCTGCAAAGCTATGGAGCGTATCATCATGGAACTCATAAACAAAGACATTGGGAACCTCCAAACACTGGATCCTACCCAGTTCAGCTTTGTTAAGGGCAGATCTTGCCTCTTGAACCTGGTCGACTTCTTTGAAACAGTCACCAAGGCCATAGATGAAAGGAAGGTAGTCCACACAGCCTACCTGGACCTCGCAAAAGCCTTCGACACAATACCCCACTCGGGCATCATAAATAAGCTCACCAGCATAAATATCAACCCCTATGTCACAAGATGGGTTGCAAACTGGCTCAGGGATAGAATCCACATGGTCAGAATTGCAGGTGCCATGTCAGACTCTAAACCAGTTACAAGTGGCATCCCACAAGGCTCAGTCCTGGGACCTCTCTTGTTCGGTATAGATTTCTCTGAGGTACAGGCTAACAGAGGACTATGGCTGACCAAGTTCGCAGATGACTGCAAACTGGGTGCCATAATTGACTCGCCGACTGACACAAGCATCCTCCAAAAGGGTCTCACAGAGACAGATAACTGGTGCCAGAGCCATGGCCTAAAGCTAAATGTCAAAAAGTGCATGGTCATCCCCTTTGGGAAAAACAAAGTGTCCACAAATTACCACATAGGTGGTAATCCATTAAGTACGGAAGAAGTAATTAAGGATTTGGGGACCCAAGTAGATAGCAATATCTCCTTTGACAATCACATTGCCAAAGTGGTTAAAAAGACCTTCTATATAGCCCACCTTATCATGAAAGGGTTCACATCTAGATCAAGAGAGGTCATTGTGCCCCTCTACTCATCACTCATCAGGCCCATAATTGAATACAATGCCCCATTTGGGATGTACCTTACCCGACACCTAAGACCCCAAAAGTACCTCACCAAGAGGATCAAGGGACTCAAACAGATGCCCTACGCAGTTAGGCTAAAGAAACTCCAACTCTACTCAGTTGTTTAACGCCTATTCAGAGGCGATCTGTGCCTGACGTATAAAGCCATGTCCAACCCAGAATTAATGGACATGCACCACCTCAGGAAATCCAAATCCCTTAGAGCTACACACTCCAGGGACTTAAACCTCAACACAGACATAAATAAGACATGCTGGAGGGACAGATTCATATCACAGAGGCTCCCCTCACTCTGGAACAAAATCCTAATCCATGTTAGGCAGAGCCCCTCAATGACCCTCTTCAAGAGAAATCTTGATGAGTGGATGGGAGATGGTAGGTTTACCCCCGGGATCTCTTCTGTGTCCCTACTAGACAGAGGCACAGTAAACTAACCTTAAAAGGGCTATCTTCTGTGAACTACTATACAGAGGCACAGGCAACTAATCTAAAAGGGTGGTGAAAGCCAAATACACTCTGGCAAGGCTTATAAATGCCCTAGGGCAGATAGACTAGTATCAACCTATGAACCTATGAACCTATGAACAGATGTAGTACTGTCATTTAGTGAAACTACAACAACAGATGTAGTGTCATTCAGTGAAAGCTAAAACAGAAGTAGTACTGCTAGTCAGTGAACTAAACAGCAGTATCATTCAGTGAAATTAAAACAACAAATATTGTAGCATCATTCAGTTAAACTAAAACAATAGATGTAGTGGTATATTTTGGTGGAAAAAAAACACATGTAGTAATGTCATTCAGTGAAACTAAAACAACAGATGAAGTACTGTGTCTTATTCAGTGATGCTAAAACAATAGCTGCAGTACTGCCATTCAGTTAAACTAAAACAACATAAGCAGAAGTGCCATTTAGTGAAACTAAAACAGGGCAGTAGTGCAGCAGTTTGCACTGTCGTCTCACAGCAAGAGGTTCTCCAGTTCAATTCTCAGCTGAGGTGTCTTCTGTGCAGAGTCTGCATGTCCTCCCTGTGTTTCCTCCGGGTCCTTTGGTTTCCTCCCAGGTTACAAAGACATGCGTATGGAGCATTTCTCCCTGGGTCTCCACTGAAAATTGGCTCATTCCAAGTCAGACCTTCCTGGTAAAGGAATGTTAAATAAATAAATAACTGTTAAATAGATAATAAAATAAATAAAACAACAGATGTAGTAGTGTAATTCAGTGAAACTTAAACAACAGAAGTAGTACTGTCATTCAGTGAAGCTAAAACAAAAGATGTAGTAGTTACATTCAGTGAAACTAAAACAACAGATGTAGTGTCATTCAGTGAAAGATAAAACAACTGAAGTAGTGGTGTCATTCTGTGAAACCAAAATAACAGTATGTATTATTTATTTATTTATTTACATTTGTTTACCAGGATAGTCTACTGGGCCAAACAGCCTATTTTTAGTTGAGGCCCAGGGAGAAATGCTCCACAGGTAACAAGAAGAAAAAAAACATACCATAGATAGATAAGAAGTGAATAACATAAAGCAAAAATAATTGGCATGAAATAACAGTAGAAGTGTCATTCAGCAAAACTAAAACAGATATAGTAGTGCCATTCAGTAAAACAAAAACAACAGATGCAGTGTCATTCAGAAACAACTGAAGCAGTGTTATTCAGTGAGTCAAAAATAAAAGAAGTACTGTCATTCAGTGAAACTAAAGCAACAGTTTTAGTAATGTTATTCAGTGAAAGTAAAACAACAGACATAGTAGCGTCATTCAAAGAAATTAAAACAACAGATATAACAGTGTCATTCAGTAAAACTAAAACGACTGATTCAGCAAGTCTATCCAACAGATGTAGTACTATCATTCAGGGTAACTAAAATAATAAAAGTAGTAGTGCCATTCAGTGAAAGTAAAACAACAGATGTATCAGTGTCATTCAGCAAAACTACAACACAGATGTAGTAGTGTCACTCAGTGACAATAAAACAACAGAAGTAGTGTAATTCGGTGAAAGTAAAACAGTAGATGTAGTAGTGGCATTCATTAAATCAAAAACAATAGATGTAGTAGGGTCACTCAGTGAAGCTAAAATAACATATGTCATAGTGTGATTCAATAAAACTAAAACAAAATATTTACTGTCATTCAGTGGTAGCTAAAAACAACAGAAGTAGTAGTGTCATTCAGTGAACTAAAGCAACAGTACTATCATTCAATGAAACTAAACCAACAGACGTAGTGTCATTCAATGAAAATATAACAACAGATGTAGTAGTGTTACTCAATGAAACTAAAACAACAGATATAGTAGTGTAATTCAGTGAAGCTAAAATAACAGATGTAATGGTGTCATTCTGTGAAACTAAAACAACATACATAGTACTATTTTGTGAAACCAAAATAACAGCTAAAATAGTGTCACTCAGTGAAACTAAAACAGCAGAAGTAATACTGTCATTCAGCGAAACTAAAACACAGAAGTAGTAGTATCATTCAGTGAAAGTAAAACAATAGAAACAGTGCTATTCAGTGAAACTAAAGCAATAGATGTAGTAATGTCATTCAGTGCAACTAAAACCGAAGTAGTAGTGTCTTTCAGTGAAATTAAAACAGATGTAATAGTGTCATTCACTGAATCTAAAACAGATGTAATAGTTAATTGAAAGGAAAACACATATAGTAGTGTCATTCTGTGAAACTAAATCAACAGATTAACTAATGTTATTCAATGACACTAAAGCAACAGATTTAGTAGTGTCATTCAGTGAAACTAAAACAGATGAAGTAGTGCACAGCAGCTGTAGTAGTGTCATTCAGTTAAACTAAAACACTAGATGCAGTGGTATAATTCAGTGAAAAAAACAGATGTAGTAGTGTCATTCAGTGAAACTAAAGCAACATATGAAGTAGTGTTATTCACTGCAACTAAAACAACAGATATAGTACTGTCATTCAGTGAAACTAAAACAACATAAGCAGAAGTGCCATTCAGTGAAGCTAAAACAACAGATGTAGTACTGTCATTCAGTGAAATTAAAACAACAGAAGGAGTAGTGCCATTCACTGAACTAAAACAACCAGTGGTGTCATTAAGTGAAACCAAAACAACAGATACAGTAGTGTAAGTCAGTGAAACTAAAAAAAAAAACAGATGTAGTAGCGCCATTCAGTGAAACTAAAACAACAGATGTATTATTCAACAAAAGATAAAACAACTGAAGTAGTACTGTCATTCAGTGAAACTACAACAACAGATGTAGTGTTATTCAGTGAAAGCTAAAGCAGAAGTAGTACTGCTAGTCAGTGAACTAAACAACAGCAGTATCATTCAATGAAATTAAAACAACAGATATTGTAGTATCATTCAGTAAAACTAAAACAATAGATGTAGTGGTATAATTCGGTGGAAAAAAACACATGTAGTAATGTCATTCAGTGAAACTAAAACAGATGAAGTACTGTGTCTTATTCAGTGATGCTAAAACAATAGCTGCAGTACTGCCATTCAGTTAAACTAAAACAACATAAGCAGAAGTGCCATTTAGTGAAACTAAAACAGGGCAGTAGTGCAGCAGTTTGCATTGTTGTCTCACAGCAAGAGGTTCTCAGGTTCAATTCTCAGCTGGGGTGTCTTCTGTGCAGAGTCTGCATGTCATCCCTGTGTTTCCTCCGGGTCCTTTGGTTTCCTCCCACGTTACAAAGACATGCATATGGAACATTTCTCCCTGGGCCTCCACTGAAAATTGGCTCATTCCAAGTCAGACCTTCCTGGTAAAGGAATGTTAAATAAATAAATAACTGTTAAATAGATAATAAAATAAATACACAACAGATGTAGTAGTGTAATTCAGTGAAACTTAAACAGAAGTAGTACTGTCATTCAGTGAAGCTAAAACAAAAGATGTAGTAGTTACATTCAGTGAAACTAAAACAACAGATGTAGTGTCATTCAGTGAAAGATAAAACAACTGAAGTAGTGGTGTCATTCTGTGAAACCAAAATAACAGTATGTATTTATTTATTTATTTACATGTGTTTACCAGGACAGTCTACTGGGCCAAACAGCCTATTTTTACTTGAGGCCCAGGGAGAAATGCTCCACAGGTAACAAGAAGCAAAAAACATACAATAGATACATAAGAAGTGAATAACATAAAGCAAATATAATTGGCATGAAATAACAGTAGAAGTGTCATTCAGCAAAACTAAAACAGATATAGTAGTGCCATTCAGTAAAACAAAAACAACAGATGTGGTGTCATTCAGAAACAACTGAAACAGTGTTATTCAGTGAGTCAAGAATAAAAGAAGCACTGCCATTCAGTGAAACTAAAGCAACAGCTGTAGTAATGTTATTCAGTGAAAGTAAAACAACAGAAGTAGTAGAGTCATTCAGAGAAATTAAAACAACAGATATAACAGTGTCATTCAGTGAAACTAAAATGACTGACTCAGAAAGTGTCATTCAGTGAAGCTAAAACAACAGATGTAGTACTGTCATTCAGGGTAACTAAAATAATAAACGTAGTAGTGCCATTCAGTGAAAGTAAAACAACAGATGTATTAGTGTCATTCAGCAAAACTACAACACAGATGTAGTAGTGTCACTGAGTGACAATAAAACAACAGAAGTAGTGTCATTCGGTGAAAGTAAAACAGTAGATGTAGTAGTGGCATTCATTAAATCAAAAACAATAGATGTAGTAGGGTCACTCAGTGAAGCTAAAATAACAGATGTCATAGTGTCATTCAATAAAACTAAAATAAAATATGTACTGTCATTCAGTGGAAGCTATAAACAACAGAAGTATTAGTGTCATTCAGTGAACTAAAGCAACAGTACACATCATTCAATGAAACTAAACCAACAGACATAGTGTCATTCAATAAAATATAACAGATGTAGTGTTACTCAATGAAAATAAAACAACAGATGTAGTAGTGTAATCCAGTGAAGCTAAAATAACAGATGTCATGGTGTCATTTTGTGAAACTAAAACAACATACATAGTACTATTTCATGAAACCAAAATAACAGCTAAAATAGTGTCATTCAGTGAAACTAAAACAGCAGAAGTAATAGTGTCATTCAGGGAAACTAAAACACAGAAGTAGTAGTATCATTCAGTGAAAGTAAAACAACAGATGGAGTAATGTCATTCAGTGCAACTAAAACAGAAGTAGTAGTGTCTTTCAGTGAAATTAAAACAACAGACGTAATAGTGTCATTCACTTAAACTAAAACAACAGATGTAATAATTAATTGAAAGTAAAACACATATCGTATTGTCATTCTGTGAAACTAAATCAACAGATTAACTAATGTTATTCAATGACACTAAAGCAACAGATGTAGTAGTGTCATTCAGTGAAACTAAAACAGATGAAGTAGTGCACAGCAGATGTAGTAGTGTCATTCAGTTAAACTAAAACACTAGATGCAGTGGTATAATTCAGTGAAAAAAACAGACGTAGTAGTGTCATTCAGTGCAACTAAAGCAACATATGAAATAGTGTTATTCACTGCAACTAAAACAACAGATATAGTGCTGTCATTCAGTGAAACTAAAACAACAGATGTAGTACTGTCATTCAGTGAAACTAAAACAACAGAAGGAGTAGTGCCATTCACTGAACTAAAACAACCAGTGGTGTCATTAAGTGAAACCAAAACAACAGATACAGTAGTGTAAGTCAGTGAAACTAAAAAAAAAACAGATGTAGTAGCGCCATTCAGTGAAACTAAAACAACAGATGTATTATTCAACAAAAGATAAAACAACTGAAGTAGTACTGTCATTCAGTGAAACTACAACAACAGATGTAGTGTTATTCAGTGAAAGCTAAAGCAGAAGTAGTACTGCTAGTCAGTGAACTAAACAACAGCAGTATCATTCAATGAAATTAAAACAACAGATATTGTAGTATCATTCAGTGAAACTAAAACAATAGATGTAGTGGTATAATTCGGTGGAAAAAAACACATGTAGTAATGTCATTCAGTGAAACTAAAACAGATGAAGTACTGTGTCTTATTCAGTGATGCTAAAACAATAGCTGCAGTACTGCCATTCAGTTAAACTAAAACAACATAAGCAGAAGTGCCATTTAGTGAAACTAAAACAGGGCAGTAGTGCAGCAGTTTGCATTGTTGTCTCACAGCAAGAGGTTCTCAGGTTCAATTCTCAGCTGGGGTGTCTTCTGTGCAGAGTCTGCATGTCCTCCTGTGTTTCCTCCGGGTCCTTTGGTTTCCTCCCACGTTACAAAGACATGCATATGGAACATTTCTCCTGGGCCTCCACTGAAAATTGGCTCATTCCAAGTCAGACCTTCCTGGTAAAGGAATGTTAAATAAATAAATAACTGTTAAATAGATAATAAAATAAATACACAACAGATGTAGTAGTGTAATTCAGTGAAACTTAAACAGAAGTAGTACTGTCATTCAGTGAAGCTAAAACAAAAGATGTAGTAGTTACATTCAGTGAAACTAAAACAACAGATGTAGTGTCATTCAGTGAAAGATAAAACAACTGAAGTAGTGGTGTCATTCTGTGAAACCAAAATAACAGTATGTATTTATTTATTTATTTACATGTGTTTACCAGGACAGTCTACTGGGCCAAACAGCCTATTTTTACTTGAGGCCCAGGGAGAAATGCTCCACAGGTAACAAGAAGCAAAAAACATACAATAGATACATAAGAAGTGAATAACATAAAGCAAATATAATTGGCATGAAATAACAGTAGAAGTGTCATTCAGCAAAACTAAAACAGATATAGTAGTGCCATTCAGTAAAACAAAAACAACAGATGTGGTGTCATTCAGAAACAACTGAAGCAGTGTTATTCAGTGAGTCAAGAATAAAAGAAGCACTGCCATTCAGTGAAACTAATGCAACAGCTGTAGTAATGTTATTCAGTGAAAGTAAAACAACAGAAGTAGTAGAGTCATTCAGAGAAATTAAAACAACAGATATAACAGTGTCATTCAGTGAAACTAAAATGACTGACTCAGAAAGTGTCATTCAGTGAAGCTAAAACAACAGATGTAGTACTGTCATTCAGGGTAACTAAAATAATAAACGTAGTAGTGCCATTCAGTGAAAGTAAAACAACAGATGTATTAGTGTCATTCAGCAAAACTACAACACAGATGTAGTAGTGTCACTCAGTGACAATAAAACAACAGAAGTAGTGTCATTCGGTGAAAGTAAAACAGTAGATGTAGTAGTGGCATTCATTAAATCAAAAACAATAGATGTAGTAGGGTCACTCAGTGAAGCTAAAATAACAGATGTCATAGTGTCATTCAATAAAACTAAAATAAAATATGTACTGTCATTCAGTGGAAGCTATAAACAACAGAAGTATTAGTGTCATTCAGTGAACTAAAGCAACAGTACACATCATTCAATGAAACTAAACCAACAGACATAGTGTCATTCAATAAAATATAACAGATGTAGTGTTACTCAATGAAAATAAAACAACAGATGTAGTAGTGTAATCCAGTGAAGCTAAAATAACAGATGTCATGGTGTCATTTTGTGAAACTAAAACAACATACATAGTACTATTTCATGAAACCAAAATAACAGCTAAAATAGTGTCATTCAGTGAAACTAAAACAGCAGAAGTAATAGTGTCATTCAGGGAAACTAAAACACAGAAGTAGTAGTATCATTCAGTGAAAGTAAAACAACAGATGGAGTAATGTCATTCAGTGCAACTAAAACAGAAGTAGTAGTGTCTTTCAGTGAAATTAAAACAACGGACGTAATAGTGTCATTCACTTAAACTAAAACAACAGATGTAATAATTAATTGAAAGTAAAACACATATCGTATTGTCATTCTGTGAAACTAAATCAACAGATTAACTAATGTTATTCAATGACACTAAAGCAACAGATGTAGTAGTGTCATTCAGTGAAACTAAAACAGATGAAGTAGTGCACAGCAGATGTAGTAGTGTCATTCAGTTAAACTAAAACACTAGATGCAGTGGTATAATTCAGTGAAAAAAACAGACGTAGTAGTGTCATTCAGTGCAACTAAAGCAACATATGAAATAGTGTTATTCACTGCAACTAAAACAACAGATATAGTGCTGTCATTCAGTGAAACTAAAACAACAGATGTAGTACTGTCATTCAGTGAAACTAAAACAACAGAAGGAGTAGTGCCATTCACTGAACTAAAACAACCAGTGGTGTCATTAAGTGAAACCAAAACAACAGATACAGTAGTGTAATTCAGTGAAACAAAAAAAAAAAAAACAGATGTAGTAGCGCCATTCAGTGAAACTAAAACAACAGATGTATTATTCAACAAAAGATAAAACAACTGAAGCAGTACTGTCATTCGGTGAAACTAAAACAGTTGTAGTAGTGTTATTCAGTGAAACTAAGGCAACAGAAATAGTAGTGTAATTCAATGAAACTAAAATTCAGATATTGTAGTGTCATTCAGTGAAACTAAAACAAGAGAAGCAGTGTGATTCAGTGAAATTAAAACAACAGATGTAGTGTCATTCAGTGAAAGCTAAAACAACATAAATAATCATGTCATTCAGTGAACTAAAACACTAATGTCATTCGGTGAAAGTAAAACAACAGATGTGAAACTAAAACAACATAAGTAATGTCATTCAGTGAAACTAAAAGAACAGGTGTAGGGATTTTAATAATGCGAGTCATATAAAAAAATCACAACAATTTAATAGAAAAAGAATACATGACTTTAAAACTATGCACTTGAATTATACCCTGGAAAAGACTGAAATGCACAGCATTTAACACTTAATGTGCTAAAGCATATGGTTTTCTCACTTTTTCTTCTACTTCAGCCTTGCAGCATTTACTCATTTTAAACAAATTATACACAAACACGCACACACACACACACACACACACACACACACACACACACACACACACACACACATATATGTGTGTGTGTGTGTGTATATATATATATATATATATATATATATATATATATATATATATATATATGGTTTACTATCAAAAATTAGAAAATAAAAAAAAAGTGTACCTAACGTCGAATTTTAACATCGGGAATGAACATTTCCGTATGCACCTAATGTCGAAAACAGCTGCTAATTGTCGAAAATGTCGCAAGCGACATTTTCGACAATTAACAGCACTCCCACCCTTCCCTTAACTCCCTACCTAACTAGCCTACACTCACATCTATGCAGAGGGGCAAGCCCCCCTGCACCCCCCTGTGGGGGGCTCCGCCCCCCACACCCCCTCAACTTAATATTCCAACTACGAGATCGCACTACAGTGAGGAAAGGGATGTATTTCCCTAACCGCACTATACCGCGATCCCCTTACATGAGCGAACAATTGCGAATGCACAGTCCATTCGCAATGATAACGTTCGCTCACATCACCTGCCGAACTATGAAGTATTCGAACATATGTTGTTCGAATACTTCATAGCCGTGCAAGGCCACATCTAAAGAATAAATGCTAGACTAGATTCTAACATCCATTCCAAACACCATTGCCAGAAGTGGCACCCTACTCAACAGCCAAGTGACCTGCAGCTAATCTACATAATCAGACACCCAAACAACCCCATGAGGTTCATCACTACAACATAGAAACCTCATTAAATTCAATAAAGAAACTTTTACTTCCAGACTACCCAGATCAACAGGCTCCATTTAAAACCATTCCCATTGATGAAGTAGTAGAGAACATTAATACAATATTTCTAAATATCCCCGCACAGCATGCACCACTAAGAACCAAAAGACTGAAAACAAACCAGTTCCTTGGTTAACTTAAAAAAAAAAACAAAGCAGCTCATGCAATTTAGAGATAAAACCTGAATTCATTGCTACAGACCAAGACTCAAACGTCCCCACAAAAATATAGGCATAAAACAGGACAAAGAAAGCTTACTATAGCAACACCCAGAATTCATCATCAAACAATCCATAAATACATTGCCCAATCCTGAAAAATCAACCCAACCAATAATTCCCAAAACACGGTTTCACAATTTAACATACATTTTATAAGTACAGTTACCTCTTATCTAGAAAACAATACTACTACAAATCCAGCCATCCCACCCGAATTACTGAAACCACAGTAGGCCTTCATATTCAGTCTAGTGCCTACATCTACAATTAAATATTATCTATGCACCCTTAAGACAACAACCACTGCCTCTGATCAACTTGTATCTGAATACTTCAAACTCACTGCAGACAGCCGTGCATATCCCATCTCGGTTCTAATAAACTGCTCTATCCAAAAAAAAATATGTCTTCACTTTATGGAAACAAAATCGTATATAATACCACTCCACAAATGTGGCTCATGAACTGAGCTCACAAGCTAGAGACCAATTGCCATTCTCTCACCCTTATACAAAAATTTGGAAAGATCTATTCACTCATCTTACTTGCATATATTACTTCTCATTACCTCCTCTCTCCCTCACAGCAAGGTTTCAGACCCAATCACAGTACAACCACTGTCCTTCTAAGATTACAGATATAATAAATCACAACGGAAATTCTGGTCTTCTAACCTCAGCCATATTTCTGGATCTATTCAAAGCATTCAACATAGTTAATTGTCAAATTCTCCTCAGTAAACCTTTCTCCTATGGACTACCACCCCCTTCACTTAACACGTTTCTTACTTTAGATTCCAAGCAGTGAAATGGCAAGAGGAATTGTCCTCTTTCCTTCTTTTATCCACTGGAGTTCCACAAGGCTCCATCCTAGGACCACTACTGTTTAACTTATTTATCAATAACCTAAACAGCAGCCAAAGAGACCACCATAGTACAATACATCAATGACCTGACTCTAATATGTACTACTAGGACACTACTAACACTCACCCAGAAATCCTTCCCCTCCATAGAAGCTTGGTTTGACAACTCACAATTCCTCCTCCTGAATCCAGAAAGATAATGTTCACCCCCAACTCTTTCTTTCCTCTCAAAAAACTACCTTTAATATACAGTCATCCAACAAGACCAATACAGAACTGGTATCCAACAGCAAACTACTAGGTGTGATTAATGATGACCAGCTAAAATTCGATTTCCACCTTCAGCAAGCCATAAAGAAGACACATCAAAACTAGCCTGCTTTTGTAGATTGTATATTTGGCTAGATGTATATGCTGTTCATCATTCTATGTTGGAAAAACCAACAGGAGACTATTTAAACGCATTAGAGACCATCTCTACTGTTACAAGAGGGGGCATACCTATAGTGCTACAGCGAAATATACTTTGACAATGGGTGAAGCACATCAGTTTAAATATAATGTATTGGAACTAGTCCCAGAAGGTGATAAGGTTAGGTGACATCTCTAACAGAACCGAAAATAAGGAGTTGAGATGGATTATTAAGTTGAAAGCACATCTAGGGAAAGGATTAAATTATCATATAGCCATCACGGCAAGACTGAGGGGCAGGAGCCTGAGGAAACATTAGGCTGTGTTGAGCCTCACTATAAGATTTTTATTAATTTTTATTGTTATTACTATTTTTATTTCTTTGACTTAGTATATTTTAGCATTATTCTAGTATGTATTTGAACATGCAGTTGATACATTTTATTTGGACATGTGTTTAAATGATGTAATATGACTCTATTGGCTATTTTGAATCTTGTGATGTTTAAAAGGAAGTGATGCATTTGTATTTGTGAGGTCTGAGGAAGCAATTTTAGTTGTGAAAGCGCTTACCTTACTATCTGTTGTTCCAGTAAATGCATGTTATTAACTGGACAGCTTCATTATTATACCTGTTTTTCTGCTGACGCTTGGATTTTTAAATTTTTACTTATTTATTTAACATTCAGGTGTTTTTTTCGTTGGTAACTTATTTTTACCACCGAGGAGTCATGACAAAATATCCTGTTGATGGAACAGTAACTGGAAGTGATAATCGATATGCAGGTACTTCCAGATGTTATTTGAAGGAGTTGCTTCGGGTAAAAGACAATATTTTGCTGCTTGAAACACATGCTCAAGTGAATAATGATGAACCACTTGAAAGGAATGTGGCATAGAAATTGCGTGAAACTATTAAAGCATTTGAAAATAACTTGTATCAACTGAAGAGACTACAAACACAGAGACTTCACCTAGATGCTTGCTGCACTTTGAAAATAATCCCACGTGGTCTTAGAGTTCTTACCATGCCGACCTACAGTGAGTCACAACCTGAACTATTAGCTAAATGGCAACGAATCAACTTAGATACTAGTTTTTCTTACATAAAACTGCTGAATGAACATTTTTTGCCAATAGAGGAAAAACTGATTGATGACATTGAATTGGGGTATGTTAATGTGTAGAGCATATTTGATGTTGATAAGGCTGATACACATCTTTCTGACATTATTGAGAATGTCAGGATTTATGAATGCAAATTGCTGCAGCAGAAAAGGAATAAGATAATATGTGATACTGAGGACTTTGATAAAGTTCATGTCTTCACTTGGCCCAGGAGGGCTACTACAACATCTTATGGGTTGAACCCTAATTCAAGTAACACTGATTCTGCTTTGGTTAATACTACGAACAAGGGCCTGGGACAGCAGACTCGTTCTAATATGAACAACTGCTCTGATGGGTGTGTTCAATCTGAAGAAATGCCTGAATGCTCTTGTAATGAGAGCACATTAGCTGTTTCATCTGTTAATCAAGTGAATGTCTCAGTATATGAGACGCCTTGTTCTGAAGCGTTTGTTGCTTCAGGATTATGTGGAAACATGAATTGTCCTGAAGCGCCTGCTGCTTCAGGAACATATGGAAATATGGAGACAACACAAGTGCAGAGTTTGCCAGCATTAATAATGAATAACGATGCTGTTGTGAGACCAAAAACTCATTCGGGGAAGGCACAACAGGGTTTTTTTCTCTGCCGCTTCCGATTCAAACAAAATGGAAGCAATCTTTGGGCTCTCCCGACCATCGAGGGAGGCTAAAACGGAGACCGGACGATTGAGTGAACAACAACAACACAATAAAGAAGATGTGGGACAGAAAGGACAGTCTAATTTTGAATATTTCTAAAAGGTATTTATCCGAAAATGAAATTGCTGTACTAAGTAAAGGACTGTCCTTTATTCCAGCTGCATCTGCTAACATTGCAGATACTTTGATTTCAAACTTGCTTTGCGAAACATCCAATTGAAACTGATGTTTAACAATGAGCAGGAGGTTGACAGTATTGTTAACACTGAATGTGTTTTAAGGGATGGACTATTTAAGACACCTGGTTCTTATAATCCACTATTTAACCCTACTCTTGAAGTTTTCTATACAAGATTTGTGAATCTGAAATGTATGCATATTTTGATAGCAAGGCATGTAAATGCTCTAGCAAAAGTTTTGATAATCTTACTAATGTTGAAAAGTTAGCCTTGGCGTCACTTGAACATGATGACAGTATAGTCATTAAATCTGCAGATAAAGGTGGGCAAATAATTGTGATGGACAGTGACTTTTATTTTGCCTCCATTACTGAAATGTTACATGATGCCGTCGTTTATAGACAAATTACTTAAAATGAAGTTAATATTTGTGATGGTGTAACTAATACTTTATTGAAGTTGGTAGATGAACAGATCATATCAAAATAATTGTTTGCTTACTTTATTGTTGAAAAACCACTAATTCCTACATTACAGGGACTTCCAAAGGTCCATAAGGACCGTTTGAAACCTCCATTCAGGCCCACTGTAGCAGGTGGAGGGTGGCTCACTGAGCCACTCTCCATTTATGTGGAGAAACAGTTGAGGCCAATCTTAGATATGTATCAATATACATTGAGAGATACTAAACAGATGTTACAGGATTTATTCTGTTTTGTTGAAAGTTATGAAACACCTTTGAATGGATGCATCATGGCCACTTGTGATGTGACCTCACTTTTCACTGTTATTCTCAATATACCAGGGATTTTGATGGTTAAAAGTTTTTTGAGGCGACATAGCTCATATTCAGTAGTGCATATAGAGTTGATTTGCAGTTTGTTGCATATGATTTTACACAACAATGTGTTTTTATTTAATGGTGTATATTACCATCAATTGTTAGGCGTAGCTATGGGCATACCATGTGCCAATAGCTATGCCAACATGGTCATGGCAGAATGGGAGACTCAATATATTTCTCCCATTCTTTAGCGACGAAACACCTTGTCTTTTATAGACATTTTGTCGATGATTTATATTTCATATGGGCAGGAGATGAAGTTGAGCTAAGAGATTTTGTTAATGACATGAATTCCAGCAATTAATTTTTGAGATTCACTGGGAAATATTCACCTTATAAAATTGAATTTTTGGATATAACCATTTGTATTTGAGATGATGGATGCATACACACTGACAGATATACTAAGGAGTGCTATCAATCTTCTTACTTACATAGGACCAGTATGCATCCCAGCCACATATTTGAAAATATCATAAAGGGGCAGGCGATGCGCTGCTCCAGGCTAACTGATAGGGATGAGAACTGGCACTCAGAGGTTGACAGGCTGAAGAATGACTTTGCCAAGAGAGGGTATGGGGTAGATGAGATCCACAAGATAGGCATGGATGTAACAGCCATGCGGACTACTAGAGCTAGACCATATGTCTCAAAACCCACTAGGTACAACAAAGCCTGTACCATGATAAATAATCAAGTTTCATTTATTTTTGCCTATACAAGAGACAATGGGTCAATAATGAATATTTTAAGAAAGAACTGGCAAATACTTCAGACTGATGCCAAGATTGCTCGAGTAGTGGGCAAACAGCCCCATATACAGTATAAGAACATGAGAAATCTTAAACGTAGGCTTTGCTATCGTACTTTGAATCAAGTTTCCAATATGCCAACAATACAGAGCACAGTTAAGTGCGGACATTGTAATTTCTGTAAACACATTTTTGAGGGTAATGAATTTTAGCATCCAGACACAGGGAAAACTTCTATTTTTCAGATGGGAGCTGATTGTAACAACAGGAATATTGTATATTTGGCTAGATGTAGATGCTGTTTATCATTCTATGTTGGAAAAACCAACAGGAGACTATGTGAACGCATTAGAGACCATCTCTATGGTTACTAGAGGGGGCATACCTATAGTGCTATAGCGAAACATACTTTGACAATGGGTGGAGCACATCAGTTTAAATATAATGTGTTGGAACTAGTTCCAGAAGGTGATAGGTTAGGTGACATCTTCAACAGGTTCAAAAATAAGGAGTTGAGATGGATTATTAAGTTGAAAGCACATCTAGGGAAAGGATTACATGATCATATAGCCATCACAGCAAGATTGAGGGGCAGGAGCCTGAGGAAACATTAGGCTGTGTTGAGCCTCACTATAAGATTTTTATTAATTTTTATTACTATTACTATTTTTATTTCTTTGACTTAGTATATTTTAACATTATTCTACTATGTATTTGAACATGCAGTTGATACATTTTATTTGGATGTCTTTAAATGATGTAATATGACTCTATTGGCTAATTTGAATCTTGTGATGTTTAAAAGGAAGTAATGTATTTGTATTTGTGAGGTCTGAGGAAGCAATTTTAGTTGTGAAAGTGCTTACCTTACTATTTGTTGTTCCAATAAATGTATGTGTTTAACTGGACAGCTTCATTATTATACCTGCTTTTCTGCTGATGCTTGGATTTTGGAATATATACATATATATATATATATATATATATATATATACACGCACACACATATACACATACACACAAACATAAAAGATAGCTCTAGAAAACCCAGCAAATTCAATCCAGCTATACAGAGTCTCTCATTTGATCAAGACTCCGAATAGAATTAACAGGCCACATCTAAAGAATAAATGCTAGACTAGATTCTAACATCCATTCCAAACACCGCTGCCAGAAGTGGCACCCTACCCAACAGCCAAGTGACCAGCAGCTAATCTACATAATCAGACACCCAAACAACCCCATGAGGTTCATCACTAGAACATAGAAACCTCACTAAATTCAATAAAGAAACTTTTACTTCCAGACTACCCAGATCAACAGACTCCACTTAAAACTCTTCCCACTGATGAGGTAGTAGAGAACATTAATACAATATTTCTAAATATCCCCGCACAGCATGCACCATTAAGAACCAAAAGACTTAAAACAAACCAATTCTGGTCTTCTAACCTCAGCCATATTTCTGGATCTATTCAAAGCATTCAACATAGTCAATTGTCAAATTCTTCTAAGTAAACCTTTCTCCTATGGACTACCACCCTCTTCACTTAACAAGTTTCTTACTTTAGATTCCAAGCAGTGAAATGGCAAGAGGAATTCTCCTCTTTCCTTCTTTTATCCATTGGTGTTCCACAAGGCTCCATCCTGGGACAACTACTGTTTAACTTATTTATCAATAACCTAAACTCAGCAGCCAAAGAGGCCACCATAGTACAATACATCAATAACCCAACTAATATGTACTACTAAGATACTACCAATGCTCTAAACACTCACCCAGAAATTCTTCCCCTCCATAGAAGCTTGGTTTGACAACTCACAATTCCTCCTCCTGAATCCAGAAAGATAACGTTCACCCCCAACAGTTTCTTTCCTCTCAAAAAACTACCTTTAATATACAGTCATCCAACAAGACCAATACAGAACTGGTATCCAACAGCAAACTACTAGGTGTGATTAATGATGACCAGCTAAAATTCAATTTCCACCTTCAGCAAGCCATAAAGAAGACACATCAAAGCTAGCCTGCCTCTGTAGCGTAAAACAATATCTCATTGACTCTACCAGGCAAAACATAGTCACTTCTATTATATGTCTCTCCTATTCTAGCCAATCATAATTCCTTTCTATCAGCCAAACTAGAACACGACAACAATAGAGTAGCCAAATTCACAACCAACCAACAGTATTGATCATATCACTGCCTCTTTCTAATCAGCTAACTGGCTTGAACTAAATAATTCTCTGTTGTACTCACAACTAATTACAAACTTAAAACTACTGCACAATCCTAAAAAATGCCCATCTATTCACTCCATTAATCAATCTTACACTACTAAGACACCTCTATGATGCACTGACAAATCTTTACTGTCTATAACTAAACTTAACAACAATGCAGTAGACTCACTCTATTCTCACATCATTGTTAATAGCTGGAATACCATCCCACTCCACTTAAGAACAGTCTGCAACCTTCCACTTAAGAACAGCCTGCAACCTTAAAGACCTTAAATGCCAGCTGAAGCAGCACCTGACAGATAAATGCCACTGCACCTGCACCTCTCTTACATCTCCTTTATCTCCTGTGTGTCTCCTCTCCTCCTTACTTTCACTGGGCTGCTGAAACTCTTTATCTTATCTTCCTGCATTTCATATTTTGAACAATTATTTATACTAACAAATATTCTTACATAAAACCTGGCAAACTATGAATACTGTTGATATTGTACTACATATACTTCCCTGTATTAAAAAAAATATATATATATATATATATATATATATATATATATATATATGTATGTATGTGTATATATATATATATATATATATATATATATATATATATATATATATATATATATATAGATATGGGTCTACGTTGAATGATTGAAATTACAAAACTTCAAACTCATATGGTCGGGACCATATGATCGAGGTTTTGAAATTTTGAACATTAAAGAAAAAGAAAAAAACAAAAACAAATTAAAACACATACATGCAGGGGGGCAAGTCCCCTGCACCTCCACACCCCCCGCTATTAAAATATACCAACTCCGAGATTGCACTACAATGAGGAAAAGGGAATATTCCCCTTCTGTGCTGTATGGAGATCTTTGTTTAAGTGTTCAATAATATGGTTTCGGCCATAGGAAATTTGAAGTTCTAAACTTCGATCACTTAAATAGGATCCATATACATTATATATTGCATATATATATATATATATATATATATATATATATATATACATGGTTTACTATCAAAATTTCGAACCGTACTCCGTCGACTGTACTATCGTCGAACGGAGTTCACGGTAATATCGATGTCAAAAACAATCTAGGAACGGGTTTTAACATGGGTCGAGGTAGGTGTTTAGTATTATTCCGAACTACAAACATTTCCCCTACCTCAACCCATGTTAAAACCCGTTCCTAGATTGTTTTTTTGACATCGATATTACCGTTTTCGAACTTCCGTGTTCGACGATAGTATATATATATATATATATATATATATATATATATATATATATATATATATAGACACCACCCACATAACTGATATTTTTAATAAAAACTGTTTGTAAATGGTGTAAGCAATATCAAGAATGTTTAAATAATGGCACTGTTGCTCATGAATGAAACTGACTGTAAATGAAGCAACAATGGAAATAATGCCCATGATTGTTTGTATAATGGAACTTTTCTTCTGGTGCCTCCTCTAAAAAAGGGAACTGTTCAATTTGAATTTTCTGCTGTATAAGGAGATTTTAGGTTCTGCTCTGGTTGAGTGCTTAGTTTTAGGGCTTGGACTGTAGGCAATGAAAAAAAAATGACAAGAGTATGAATTTGAATTATGTTTATTCACACATAAAATTGATTGTGTGTGTATGTGTGTGTGTGTGTGTGTGTGTGTGTGTGTGTGTGTGTGTGTGTGTGTGTGTGTGTGTGTGTGTACGTCTGTGTGTGTATATGTTCATAAATGTACTCCTTCCATGTGCCTTTGATGTCCTGTGGACTAGTGAGCAAGTTGTTGCTGGCATCCCACATGAGGGGTGTCTGATGCCTTTCTTCGTTATCCTTTTATTTTTGCCGTGCAACCAGATAGTGTTTCCTTGTGTAATCTGCTGAGCCCTTTTCAGAAGTCAGTACAGTGCCTCTTTTGCCTTATTCTTTGCTATTGTAACTGCTCTTCTAGCTTCTCTGTTAGCAAACCTGTCCATCTGTTCTACAGATTCATAAGTTCATCAGTGAACACTAGGCTAACTGCCCTGAAAGGTTATTTTAAGCCTACTCAATATCCTGAGGTCTGAATCAAACCCTAGATTTTGTGTCCATGAGATGAAGATTTTAACTATTATGCCAAACTATCTCAAATTTTATCCTGCATTCCTTCTTTCTTTTGAGATTCACAGATGGACTAAATAATAACAGTAATATTAGGAGTCAGAAGGAAGTCATTCCATTCTCCTGTAAAAGCCCTTTTGCTCAAGTAACATCAGAAACATGAGTAGTAATTCACTGAAATCCTGATGACTACAGAACAAAAATGGCTGAAATATGTGTGGCATAGCACACTGTTTCGAGTTCAATGTGTTTCTGTAAGTAGTAATCCAGTCAGTATTTCTGTCGCAGCACTGGACTTTTGAGACAATGAAGTACTATATTACCTATATAGGTATTGTCTATTTGAAATGCTAGCTTGTTGCAGTGGCTGCTAAATATAAGGATGTGTTGTGGAAACTGCTTAGCAATCCTTAAGTCTAAAAGCCTTTGCTTTGGCAGTGACAGTATTATCACTAGTCTGTAAGTATGTAATGGAGCCAAACATGCATAAAGCCATTGTTCCTTAATGCACTCATCTTGAACCACATGATATGTGTAAACAGCATCTCAAGTCTCCCCTGAAAAAAATAGCCAAGTAACCCAAGTAACTAAAGATAAATAAAATAAAATAATGCAATGGGGAAGAAGCCATAAAGATGTTTAACTCTTTTGTTTTTCTTGATGATGACATAAAATAGCAATACTTACAGATAAATTCAGGAATTATTGTAAGACCAGAATATACCTCTCAACTATAAAATTTTAACAGAATGTCCAAATTTTTGCCTTAGAATTTCAGCCTGTTCCTCATAAAATTTGTGGTTTTCTGGCAAATCACTGGAATGATAATAAACCAATCTTATAAGAAAAGCTATGTTCCCATTCTGTAAAAAAATCCTACATACTTTCCCTACATAAAGGTAGAAACTCCACTGACCTGTCCAATTACAGGCCAATAGCCATCCTATTTCCTCTGTCTAAAATACTTGAAAAGTGGATACAATCGCAAGTTCTTACCTGCATTACTGAAAGCTCACTACTTTCCCCTGTGCAGCATATTTTTTGCCCACATCACAGCACCACCACTGCCCTACTAAGCTTCATTACAGCAGTAATTCAAAGCAGAAACAATAATAATCTTGTCTCTTCTATATTCTGTGATCTGTTCAGGGCTTTTGACATAGTGTCATACCAAAATTTATTACGCAAGATGTCTTCTCTAGGTTTTGATAAACTCTCACTATCTTGGTTTAGCAGTTACCTCTTAAACAGACAACAAGCTGTAAAAAGGCAAGACAACATCTCTTCTTTTCTCCCAGTAACTGTGGGAGTCCCTTAAGGCCGCATATTAGGTCCACTGTATTCTTAACATCCTGCATTTAGCAACCAAACAAGCAACCGTCATCCAGTATGTAGATGATTCCACAATCATCTGCTCTGCCAAAAACATGTTTAAACTACAACAGCACATCCAAGAAGCTCTTTCACAGATTGAGACTTGGCAAACTGACTCACAGCTAATTCTAAAACCCATAAAATCCAAACGTATCTTATTCATTCCCTAAGCAACTATCAGACCTAAAAAATTCTTCTCAATTCCATTATCTAACAATACTAAGACAGAAATGGTAACTCATGCCCAACTACTACAGGTTACCATGGATGAAAACCTAAAATTCAACTACTACATAAAAAAGACTTTAAAAAAATATCAAAAATTGGGAGCCCTCTATAGAGCCAAACCCAACTTAACAGGCTAGGATCAGCATTGCCTTTTCTCTTTTCACTCCTACTCTCCTATACACAGCCCTCATACTCATCATAAGTTTGCAAATTTAATCAACTCTCCTTATTTGACCACTGCTACAATAAAACTTCAACATTTTCTGGCAAACGTCATCACAGGACACATCACTGTCTTGCACTAAAGGAACTTCAGTGGCTGGAATTAAGGTACTTTTTACCCTCCTCACAGATAGTCAAGACAGAAAACTCATATATGACCCAAATAAATGCCCAGGTCTAAGCAATACTCTCCAACTCTACAGTCCCAAAAGAGTACTATGGTCTTTTGACAAGATGTTGCAAACTGTATCTATATCAGCAATACTACTGGAGACTCCCTGTACGTCTTCTCTCTCTAAATCTTGAAATTTCTTACTTCTCGCTCTCTCCCTCCCTCTCTCTCACTCTCTTAGAATATTAGAAGATAAATACATCTTTCAAACAACATTTAAATATTTACTTTAAAAAGTACTTGGCTATGGTCTCGCACCTCACCAGGAATAACTTAAATATTGCCTCTCTTTCAACCTCTTTTCCTGGGCCTCTCTATTCTCTGCATAGCCTCTTCACTCACTAAATGGCTTTCATACTCATACTGGCATAAGCACTCTCTGGTCTACTGCTTTTTGCACTTCAAAGTAATTCCTATGCATATTGTCAACCTTGCCAACCTCATCATTTACAATTTTTCTTTCAAGAATAGAAAGCTTAGTAACAAATTGCATTTTTTGTCAATCATAAATAATCTGTTTTCATTTTCTTGTCCTCAAATGTAACACTGTATAACATTTTTATTGTACTGTGTACTACTACTGTATCAGGATTTAAAAATTTTTTATCAAAGTGTGACTAACATATTGTCTTAAAATGCATTCATGTGTATTGTCTACAATGTATTATGTATTCTTTTACTGTTTACTCATTTTATTGTAGAGCTTTTATCACCAGGACTCCTCTGAAAAGGGGCAGCTTGTCTACCCAGTTGGACATCCTGGTAAACAAATTCAGTAAATAAATAAATAAATAAATAAAATTGTAGTGTAGTAAAGAAAGATAAGAGACACATCTCTATAGACATGCGGGGTAAGAATAACTTGAATTTGTTTACAGCCAAAGAAAAGGTATGTCCATATCTCTCACAAGTACAAAATTTTAAGTTTATTTCAGCATTAGAAGCAAATCACATTTTTACCACTAAAGGTAGACAAAGCAAAGTCAAAATTATGAACATTTAGTATACAATTATGAATGTACTGGTTTCACAGACTTCCCTAAGATCTTATTTGGTATGTTGTAAGCACCAGAAGTGTCAGAGGCATTCAAAAGATATGTTTCACAAATAACTGATGACTTGGAAGATTTAGAAATAATGGGTGTTGTCCTCTTACTGTTGGGTTAGTCTTAGCAACAGCAGGATAAGAGATTGATGCTGCTAGAGTGATTAAGACATATCATTTCAAGCTTCATAATAGCAAATGTAAAATCAAAATCTGATGTTCTAAAGTCAGATGATCTGAAACCTGATCCAGAAAGTTTCAATGCCAATATCAGAAGATTAATGGACATTACAGAAGTTTATAGGAAAGGTACAGTTTTTTGCAACAAGTAAAGATGCACACACACACACACACATTATATATATATATATATATATATATATATATATATATATATATATAGAGAGAGAGAGGTGGCAAAGGCTAAGGATAAGGCGTATAAAGAGTTGTATGAAAGGTTGGACACTAAGGAGGGAGAAAAGGACCTATACCGATTGGCTAGACAGAGGGACCGAGCTAGTAAAGATGTGCAGCAGGTAAGGGTGATAAAGGATAATGAGGGAAATGTACTCACAAGCAAGGAGAGTGTGTTGAGCAGATGGAAAGAGTACGTTGAGGGACTGATGAATGAAGAGAATGAGAGGGAGAGAAGGTTGGATGATGCGCAGATAGTGAATCATGAAATGCAGTGGATTAGCAAGGAGGAAGTAAGGATAGCTATGAAGAGTATGAAGAATGGAAAGGCTGTTGGCCCAGATGACATAACTGTGGAAGAATGGAGGTGTTTAGGTGAAATGGCAGTGGAGTTTTTAACTAGATTGTTTAATGAAATCTTGGAAAGTGAGAGGATGCCTGAGGAATAGAGAAAAATGTTTTGGTACCGATTTTTTAAGAATAAGGGTGATGTGCAGAGCTGTAGTGACTACAGAGGGATTAAACTGATCAGTCACAGCATGAAGTTATGGGAAAGAGTAGTGGAAGCTAGGTTAAGAAGGGAGGTGATGATTAGTGATCAGCAGTATGGTTTCATGCCAGGAAAGAGCACTACAGATGAGATGTTTACTCTGAGAGTGTTGATGGAGAAGTACAGAGAAGGTCAGAAGGAGTTGCATTGTGCCTTTCTGGACTTGGAGAAAGCATATGACAGGGTGCCTAGAGAGGATTTGTGGTATTGTATGAGGAAGTCGGGAATGTCAAAGAAGTATGTAAGAGTGGTACAGGATACGCATGAGGGTAGTGTGAGTGCGGTGGGAGTGGCGGATGCATTTAAGGTGGAGGAGGGATTACATCAAGGATCAGCTCTGAGCTCTTTCTTATTTGCAATGGTGATGGACAGGTTGACAGTTGAGATCAGACAGGAGTCCCCGTGGACTATGATGTTTGCAGATGAAACTGTGATCTGTAGTTAGAGTAGGGAACAGGTGGAGATATGCTATAGAGAGAAGAGGAATGAAAGTCAGCAGGACTAAGACAGAATATATGTGTGTGAATGAGAGGGAGAATAGAAGAATGGTGAGGATGCAAGGAGTACAGGTGGCGAAGGTGGATGAGTTTAAGTCCTTGAGGTCAACAGTTCAGAGTAATGGTGAGTGTGGAAGAGAGGTGAAGAAGAGAGTACAGGCAGGATGGAATGGGTGGAGAAGAGTGTCAGGAGTGATTTGTGATAGACAAGTACCAGTAAGAGTGAAAGGGAAGGTCTACAAGAGGGTAGTGAGACCAGCTATGTTATATGGGTTGGAGACAGTGGCATTGACAAAAAGGCAGGAGTCAGAGCTTGATGTGGCAGAGTTGAAGATGTTAAGATTTGCACTGGGTGTGACGAGGATGGACAGGATTAGGAATAAGTATATTAGAGGGTCAGCCCAGGTTGGAAGGTTTGGAGACAAAGCCAGAGAGGCAAGATTACGTTGGTTTGGACATGTGCTGAGAAGGGATGCAAAGTACATTGGGAAAAAGATGCTAAGGATGAAGCTGCCAGGTAACAGGAAAAGAGGAAGGCCTAAGATAAGGTTTATGGATGTGGTGAGAGAGGACATGCAGGTGGTTGGTGTAACACAGCAAGATGCATAGGACAGGAAGAAATGGAAACAGTTGATCCGCTGTGGCGACCCCTAATGGCAGCAGCCAAAAGAAGTATATATATATATATATATATATATATATATATATATGGGTCTACTTGAAAACACTGACACGCCAAAACACCGACGACGAGAACGCCAAGACCGGAAGATTGACAACTGAGATGACAGACAGTTTAAAAGCCCGACGCTGAGAACGCCGACATGTTAAGGTAAGTGTGCGATAGTGACAGACTTTAGGGTTAGGGGCGGGTTAAGTGAGTTAGGGTTAGGGTGCAGGTTAGGTGAGTGTGCGATAGTGACGGACCTTAGGGTTAGGGTTTGGGTTAAGGTTAGTGCATAGATAATTGTGTATGTAAGGTTTAGTGTAGGTTTGTAAGGTTTTTGGTATGCTTGTGTTGTGTGAGTGTTTTTCGGAAAAGGTATTTGTTTTGTTGATTGTCAGGATTGTGGTTTGTCGGGCATGTGAAGTTTCATGCTTTTAAACTGTCGGTCATCTCAGTTGTCGATTTTCCGGTCTCAGTGTTCTCGTCATCGGTGTTTTGGCGTGTCAGTGTTTTCAAGTAGACCCATATATATATATATATATATATATATATATATATATATATATATATATATATATATATATATATATATATGTTCATAGGTTTATACTAGGCTATCTGCCCTAAGGCATTTATAAGCCTAGCCCAAAGTTTTGACTTACCACCCCTTATGTTAAAAAATACTGTGCCCATTAGTTTGTTGTGCCTCTGTCCAGCAGTGACACAGAGATGATTCCCGGGGTAAACCTACAATCTCCCATCCACCGGTCAAGATTTCTCTTTAACAGAGCCAGCGAGGTGCTCTGCCTCACATGGACCGGGATTTTATTCCACTGCATAGGGAGTCTCTGGGTGACAAATCTATCCCTCCAGCATGTCCTATTTATATCCGTGCTAAGGTTTAAGTCGCTTGCTCTAGTGGATCTGGTAGATTTGGATTTTTTGAGGTGGAGCATGTCCATTAATTCCGGGTTGGACATGGCCTTGTATGTCAGGAACAGGTCACCTCTGAGCAGGCGGTATGCGACTGAATAGAGCTGGAGTTTCTTCAGTCTGGCAGCATATGACAGATTTTGGAGTCCCTTTATCCTTTTGGTGAGGAACTTTTGGGGTCTTTCCAATTGCTGCAGGTGTCGGGTGAGATACATCCCGAATGGGGCATTGTACTCTTATCATTGGTCTGATAACTGAAGAGTACAGGGGAACAATGACCTCACTTGATCTGGATGTGAATCCCTTCATGATCTGGTGGGAAATGTAGAAGGTCTTTCTAACCACTTTAGCAATGTGAGTGTCAAAAGAAAGGCCACTGTCAACCTGGGTCCCCAGGTCCCTGATAACCTCTTCTGTGCTTAATGGATTGCCACCTATATGGTAGCTTGGGGTTACCTTGTTTTTCCCGAAGGGTATGACTATACATTTTTTGGCATTTAACTTCAGGCCATGGCTCTGGCACCAGCTATCAGTTTCCGTGAGACCCCTCTGAAGGATATCTGTGTCCGATGTACTTTCCACTATGGCGCCCAGTTTGCAGTCATCTGCAAACTTTGTCAGCCATAGTCCTCCTATGTTTGCCTGTACTTCTGAGAAGTAGATGCCGAACAACAGGGGCCAAGGACTGAGCCCTGTGGGACACCACTTGTGACCAGCTTGGAGTCTGACATGGCGCCAGCAACTCTAACCCTGTGGGTTCTGTCCTTTAGCCAGTTTGCAACCCATCTTGTGACATATGGGTTTACATTTAAGCTGGTAAGTTTCTCTATAATACCCGAGTGGGGTATTGTGTCGAAAGCTTTTGCAAGGTCAAGGTAGGCTGTATGGACTGCCTTTCCCTCATCAATGGCCTTGGTGACTGTTTCAAAGAAGTTGACCAAGTTCAAAAGGCATGATCTGCCCTTGACAAAGCCAAACTGGGTCGGGTCCAATGTCTGCAAGTCCCCTATGTCTTTGTTTATGAGTTCCATTATGATCCTCTCCATAGCTTTGCAGACCAGGCTTGTTAAGCTTATGGGGGTAATTACCAGGGTCCGTAGAGGCACCGCCTTTGTGGAGTGGGACCACAGTTGCCGTACGCCACTCCTTGGGCACGTATCCTGTGGTAAGGCTAAGATTAAACAGCTGCCTTATATGCGGGTTGAGTTCCTCATTGAGTTCGTAGCACACAGCCGGGGACACCATCCGGTCCCATTGATGCTGTGTTTTTAGCTTTAGAGAGCAGCTTTCACCTGCATTTGAGATGTCTGGGAGGCTACACTCCGCTGGGATAGTTATCTCTCCTTTTGGGGAGAGGGGTGAAGTTTGCACTGAACCTGTCTGCCAGTATGTTGGCAATGTCTGTGGGTTCAGTGATTTTTGTATCATTTTGGACTAATTCTGCGCATATCTGGGAGTTTCCACCCAGGTTTCTAACATAGCTGAAGAAGGCCTTATGATTGTCTTTTGAATCTATTGCAATTTTTCTCTCAAAGTTGGCCTTGGATGATTTTATGAGTGCTCGTATTTTTTTACTAATAATAATCAAGTGTGTCTTCTCTTTTATGGATTTTGCTCTATCATGTAACAGCTTTCTCCTCTTATTGTAAAGTTTGTTTATGGCTGGGGTCCACCAGACTGGACGTTTGCCCTTGGTGGAAAGAGTCTTGGTTTTATTAGGGATTGCCTGATCCATGCAGTCCTGGAGGTGTTCGTAGAAGGCATTTGTAAGGGCTTCCGCAGCTTGGGTTGTGGTTTCCACTGGCTCGAGGGCCTTGAAGGATACCACACCAGTCTTGAGTAGTGTGAAGTTTGCTTTAGAGAAGTTCTTCACTGTGGTCTTTTTTGTTTGGGGTGGGGTGGGATGTGGATTTCCAGTGAGATAAGTTTGTGATCTGATCTCACCAATGAGGATATACTTCGTGTGGAGCATTTTGTCCCCATGTTTGTGATGATGAGATCTAGTATATTTTCTCCTCTTGTGGGAACAGTGACTAGTTGTTCCATGGCATTTGAATTTATGAACTCCAGGAACCTTTGGGCTAGAAAGTTGGGGCTTGAGTAATGTTCCCAGTCTATATTTGGGTAGTT
The DNA here is from genome assembly GCF_019279795.1 of Protopterus annectens. NCBI lineage: Eukaryota > Metazoa > Chordata > Ceratodontiformes > Protopteridae > Protopterus > Protopterus annectens. The sequence continues at coordinate 750,266,092 of NC_056726.1, read as the reverse complement.
GAAGTCACCCAATATAATGGTGTTTGGAGATACATTTATACCCTCCAGTGTCTTCAGGAAGGCTGTGTGGGGTTCCTGAGTTTGAGAGGGTGGCCTGTAGCATGCTACAAATTGTAGAGCAGTTTTGCCTATGGTTAATTGCACCTGGATGGTTTCCGATGCTTCGTGCTTTGCCACCAACCTGGAGGTGTGGGGTATCCTTGATGAATATGGATACACCCCCTCCTTTTGTGGTGTGGTCTGGGTTTTGGGGCCGGAATGCATGATATGAGGTAAAACCTGATAGTGCCGGGGTGCTCTCAGGAGCCTTGAACCAGGTTTCAGTCACAGCACAGACATCGATGTTCTCCATACTGGGAAGGGCCTCGAGTGCGTGCATTTTGAGATTTAGACTTCTGGCATTGAGCAGCATTACCCTTAGTTTCTTCCCATTTTTGTTTTCTAGGGTGGTAGGTTTAGAATTTGAGCCTTGCCTAAAAAAGGCACTATGGGGTGGCAAGAGCCTTAGCCAATATCCGGAATCCCAAGGGTGACAGGTGCAAGCCGTCCCTTGCGAAGCAGCGTGGCTTGTCAAGCATGTCATCCCAGGCAGACAGACACTGGATCCCCTTTGAATGACACCAGAAATTAAGCCAATTGTTAAAGCTGATCATCTTATCTCTATGTTGTGGCATCATTCTTGGTGAAGGAAGGATACTGCTCAGGGTCAGGGTCATACCTGCCTGGGCTACATAATCAGAGAGCTCCTCTATGTCTCTTTTCATGTAGTCCAGGGAGGTACGTCTCAGGTCGTTCACACCAGCATGGACAATGACTGTGTCATATTTGTACTTGCTGTGGAGTGACCCGAGTGCTTTTTATGTGGCGGATTCTAGCGCCCAATAGGCAGCTTACTGTGACCCTCTCCTTGTTCAGCCTGGTGAGTGGGACGTCAGTGTGTCTGACTATGGAGTCACCTATGACAAGTATGTTTGGTGTTGTATTTGGCCTTAAGGGCTGTGACTGCTTTGCACACTGATTTTGTGGTTTATGTGTTGCCTGTGGTGTGTCATGAGGTGGCAGTTGCTTGGATGTCCGCTTTGGAGGCCTCTGCTGTTTAGGTAAATTTTTGCTCAGAGCCTCCGAGTATGACTTTGTGTGTTTATGTGTTTGATTCATTGTTGTGATAGCTTTATGTGAGACTGGTTTTGGGGTGTGTGTAGTTGCCTTCTCCTCCTGTCTGGTCTTGCCAGTCCTGAGTTGAGAGAGCTCAGCCTCCAGTTTGGCTAAATAGCTGCATTTCTCACAAGTATTTGTGTTATGTGGGAGGAGGAGAGGGTTGTCAGTGTACATGAGACAATTGTAACATTGCCTCAATATTCCCAAATTCACCAACTGGACAGGAGAGGACGCCAGCATCTGGCCCTTCGACATGCTAGAGAAATTTAGAAGTTAGGGGTGTAACTGAATAAGAGAGGACTTCGTACGGAAGTGGGTACTCCTGGGGGGGGGGGTTTGCTAGTGAGGGACTTTGTATAATACAGAAGTGCTAAACCTGAAAAGAAGATGCTTTTAAGACAAGCAAAAGCTTTTAGGAACAAGTGCTGTGCTTTTTAGTTAAGGGATATACTGTTTAGATTACTAGCAGAGCAGTTCTAAGGGAAAAAATGAAGAACAGACTTTATGGAGCCAGAAAAAGTTTAACCTTGTTAAACCAGCGCTGCCCGATGCTGCTCTAGTGGCAACTCCGCGCTAAATCGCACTAAAGCACTCTAAAGCGTGCTTGATAGCAGGGGCTGGAAAGAGCCAGGAATTGATCCAAAACGGCCAATAAAACTGCAGTTTCAAGTCAGTAACCACTCCCACGGGGGGCAGGGAAGCAGCTCAATGTTTTTCACTGCCACTGATCAACAGAGAGACTTTCCTTTAGCCCAAGCAAAAATGGCCTCACAGAAACTTACAAAACAGTTCAAGAACAGCAAGCCTGTAACTTGAACTTTTTTAAATCTCAGAAAAGTGGGAAAAAAGCAAGATTTTTTTTTTTTTTTTTTTTCAGAGATAGCAGAGGTTCACAAGTAATATCAAGTTATAACAGTGCAGTAAATGACCCCACGCAAGAGTGCTAGGTCAAAGACAGAAAATATGCAAGTTTTGAGAAAGAAACGATTTTAAAATTAAGTGCAAACAGGAAATTCAGTAAACAGCTTTTGGTTGTGCTCTAAATACAGCTACTAATGCAGAAATCAAGTTTAACAAGCCAGAAAATGCTCAAACTAGGCAGCTATGCAGAAAAACTTATCAAATAAACAGAGGAAAAATACTTTCTCAAAAGTGGCTCCTTTCTTCTCTCAGCGTTTTCTCCTCTTGGTGGGTGCTTCACCAACAGCCAACAAGCCTGAAAAGACGCCAAAACCACGAGGCAACTAAGTTTTAAGAGAGGAAGATGAAGGAGTTTTGGAAATGACCCCTTTTGGCCAATAAAACTTTTAGTTATGTACTCACCATAACTTCAGATGTTTGGGATCCATCTCGCCTACATTCTGACTGATGGGCTCGGAGTCGATCCCTCGGCTCCGACTCGGCACGCTTATGCTATAGAGCGAGGCCTCTAATTGGCTGAGCTATCTTTATCCCAGGATGCACCACCACTAATCCCCCAGATCTTGTTTGTCCGCATTCATGCACACATGCACAGCTTGATTATATAACATTGTTAGATGTTTCAAGATGAAACAACAGGATTCGGACCTTCTGATATCCTCTGATCTCCAAGGAAGGGGGAAGGAGGGTGGGTTATTAGTAATGTAGGCGAGATGGATCCCAAACATCTGAAGTTATGGTGAGTACATAACTAAAAGATGTTATGTGATCCTATCTCGCCTACATTCTGACTGATGGGACAGCGTCCCTAGCACCTAAATCCCGGGTGGCTCATTGGAAAACACTCCTGAGCACTGTGGAACCAAATGAAGCTCGTCCTCTAGATGCCACATCTAATTTGTAGTGAGAAATGAAGGTATGCGGGGAAGACCATGTAGCCGCAGCACAACTGTCACTAATAGCAAGCTTAGAATGAAATGCTACCGAAGTAGCCATAGCCCTTGTAGAATGAGCCTTGACAGAGGTGGAAAGCTCTTTGTTAGAATAAATATAAGCTTGAGTAATACAGTCCCTGATCCATTTGGCAATAGTGACCTTTGTGACCGCGTTGCCCAATTTGTTTTCTGCAAAGGACACAAACAACTGATCTGTCTTCCTTGATTGTTTGGTCCTATCCAAATAAAAACGTAACTGCCTATGGACATCTAGTGTGTGGAAAATAAACTCCGCTTTATTGGAGTATTTTGGGAAAAAAACTGGGAGCTCTAATGACTGTTGCAAGCACAAAGTAGAACAGACTTTATTAACAAAAGAAGGATTTGGTCTGAGTGAAACTCTATCTGTATGAAAAACCAGGTATGGGGGTTTCACCGACAAAGCTTGAAGTTCTGAAACCCTTCTGGCTGAAGTAATTGCCACTAGAAAAGCTGTCTTCCATGATAAAAACTTTAAATCACAGGTAGCTGCCGGTTCAAAGGGGGAAGAAGTCAAGGCACGTAATACTATATCGAGATCCCATGGAGGTGCAGGATGAGAAACCGGAGGTCTTAAAAGAACAGCACCTTTCAAGAAGGTCTTACACAACCTGTTGCTCATTAAGGGTGGGTCTATGGATTCATGAAAATTAGAAATCGCTGCCAATTGTACTTTGATGGTAGAAACAGAAGAGCCTTGGCTGAAAAGAAAGGTCAGGAACTTGAGTACTTCTGCCACGGGAGTAGAAATGGGGTCCAGGCCCCGGAGTCGAGTCCAGATAGCAAACCTTTTCCATTTGCTAGAATACAGTTTCTTCGTAGCAGACTTGTGGGCTGAAGACAAAATGTGCACTACATCTGGGTCTAGTGCATGTCTCCTGACTATGGTTGGAAGAAGAGGAGCCAGGCCGTCAATTTTAATGTGTGTAGGGACTGGTGTAGTAGTCCCGACTGATGAATCAATAGGTCTGGGACCTGGTCCAGGAACCATGGACCTTCCAGAGCATGTTTCCGAAGATAGGGAAACCAGACTTGACGAGGCCAGTAAGGAGCAATTAAGATCATCTTGCTCCATAAGAGAGACGCCTTCTGAATTACTTTGGGTAGGAGAGGAACTGGAGGGAAGGCATAAAGCAGGCCGGTGGGCCAAGGATGGACTAACGCGTCCATAGGGCTCTTCCCGGGCCGGGGTTAGGGAGAAAAAATCTTTGCACTTCGCATTCAGAGGAGTCGCGAAGAGGTTGCAGCACGGAACTCCCCATTCGCTGAAAATCTGTCTTGTAATAGTCATGTTCAGAGACCATTCGTGAGGAGAGAGGATGGTTCTGCTCAACCTGTCGGCTATGACATTGGATTTGCCCGGTATGTGAGTAGCCACTAGGAAGCGTTTGGTCAAGACTGCCCATTCCCAGACCCTCATCGCTTCTCTGCAAAGAGGATAGGATCTGGTCCCTCCCTGCTTGTTCAGGTACCAGACAACTGACATGTTGTCCGAGTGAACAGCAATTACGCCCTGAGGGAGGTAATAGTGAAGGGCTTGAAGGGACAGGAGTACTGCCCTCATTTCTAGGATGTTGATGTGGAGAAAGGTCTCTTCCGGATGCCATTTGCCCTGGACTGACCTGCCCAGGGAATGCCCCCCCACCCCGTCTGGGAGGCGTCCGTGGTCAAAGTGGTCGCCGGAGGAGGAAGAACAAAGGGTCGTCCCTGATCCAAATTGTAGGACACTAGCCACCAGCGAAGGTCCCGTCTGCAAGATTCTGTGATCCATATTAGATGATTGAGAGGGAGTTCCTGAAAGGACCACTGAGTTGAAAGAAGCCACTGGAGGATTCTCATGTGTAACCTTGCCAAGGGAACTAGCAGGACTGTGGCAGACATCGATCCCAATAGTTGCATGACCATTCTGGCTGGGGCTTTGGACCTGGGGAGTAAGGCTCAAACCTGATTTTGTATGATTTGAATTCTGTCTGCAGGTAGATAGACCCGCATCTGGTTTGAATCTATCTCTGCCCCTATGAATCTTATTCTTTGAGATGGCCGTAACACAGACTTTGGCCAATTGAAGGTGATTCCGAGGGAATTGCCCAGTGATGTTGTGGCTTGCAGGCTCCGTAGAAGTAGATGCTTGGAGGTGGCGGTTAGAAGCCAGTCGTCTAGGTACGGAAACACCTGGAATCCTAGACTCCTCAAGTGAGCAGTCACTACTGCCAAGCATTTAGTGAACACCCTGGGGGCTGTGGTGAGACCAAAGGGCAGTGCACGGAACTGAAAATGACTGCCTTCTAGGCTGAAGCGCAAGTATCTCCTGGACGTTTGATGTATTTTGATATGGAAATACGCGTCCTTGAGGTCTATGGAGCACATCCAAACACCTTTCTCCAACAATGGGAGAATGGTTTGTAAAGTGACCATTCAGAACTTGGACTTCTTGACTGAACGGTTTAGGTTGCGTAGGTCCAAAATGGGCCTCAAGTCCCCGGTCTTTTTTGGCACTAAATAGAATCTTGAGTAAGTCCCTAATCCGATCTGGTCTGCGGGGACCGGTTGGATGGCTCCTTTTTGCAGCAGTTTTGAAATTTCTATGGCTGCGGTATCCCGTTGACTGGGTGGCGGGTCCGGGATTCTTTTGGACTGAGGGGGGGGGCAACAGAATGGGATGGAGTAACCTCCGGCGATAATTCGAAGCACCCATCGGTCCTGAGTGATCCCTTCCCAGGCCTTTAGGTGCTTGGCGACCCCGACTGGCTCCGGAGCAGCACAGTCGGGCAATCCCTCAGGGACTATGAAAGGCTGAAGAGCCACGAAAGGACTCGCGGTCTCCAGTGTTGCGGGGGCCTCTGCCGCCTCTGGGACGGCGTCTTCCTGATGAATTTCCCCCTCCTCTGCCTCTGGAGGGGGAACCTTCCTGCTGAGAGGGGTAAGACTTCTGCGATCTCCGGAACCACATCTTCCCTCCTCTTTTAGCCTTGGGATAAGGCCGAAAGGGAGTGGAAAATCATGCCCCTACAGCAGTCAGAGTCTTACCCTCCTGTTCACAGCGGGTAAGTGTGTCTTTCACCTTGGGCCCAAACAGGGAGGACCCATCAAAGGGTGCGTCAGCGAATGAAGACTTGAAGGCCTCCGCGAAATGACACAGGCGGAGCCAGGCTTGTCTCCGTAGAGCAATGCCTGTACCCGCCGCTCTACTCGCCCCTTCGGCCGCATACGAGATGAGCCTCATGGATGAGTTCGAAATGGATGACATTGTAGCCAGCTGAGATCCAACCGTCTGGGCCAGCTCCTCAGGCAGGTTACCTAAGAGGGTATCGGATAGCTCCTTAATCAGATCCCTCTGGAATCTCGTAAAGTGCGTCAGGTAGTTCAGAGAACTCAGGGTAAAGGCCGCTGAACTTAGGGTGCACTTGCCGTACCGATCCATGCTCGACTCCTTATTAGGAGGATGGACGGACGTAGAAGCCTCTGCTACATCCTGCTGTGTAGCAGATGCCACCACCATAGCATCCACAGCCACACCTTTCGTAAGGAACTCTGTCCGGGGGGGCTGAAAGAAATTTGTTTGGACGAGCGGGCACCGGTTCCACAGAGTCCGGGTGTTCCCACGCCCTTCGACAGATCAAATCCAAGAGCTCGTCGAAGGGCGGAGACACCCAGGAGGTGGAGGGCTGAGCCCCGAAGGCCTTCAGGAACACCGACTCATCAGCAGAGGGAGGTTTGGACTGCCAGCTGCCTCGTTGTTTTAGGGCTTCCAGGATGTCTGCAAAGGAGACATCATCCGAGGACGACTTGGGGGACCCCTCTGCATCATCGAGGTCGGTGTCAGATGTCAAAGACTCGTCAGGGGAGTCAACGTGCTTCCTCTTGCACGTTTTCTTCCTGGGAGGTTCTTCGGAAGAGGCTTCAGAAGGACCTCCAGGAGGGGGAGAAACCCCAGCGGGGGTAACCTGAGGCCCAGGGGCTCCGCTGTCTGCGGACAGGGGAACTGCCAACGACCCAGTCTCCAAATGTAGGGAAGGAGCTGGGGAAACTGTGGAGGTAGCCAATGAAGATTTGGCTAGAGCACTCCTCATAGCCCTGAAGGCGGGACCACCAGAATCCTGGGAAGGTCCCCCCTCCGTGGCCACGACAGTGGACGGTACTCCCGCCGCCGACGCACCAAGAGGGAGACTTGGGACCGAAGGTATCAATCCCAAAGCCTCCCCCCCAGGGCCGAAGGAAAAAGTCCGTGCACTGAACTCCGACCCAGGAGCCGGAGTCGGAGCAAGGGTCGGGCCTGACCCTAACACCTCCACTGGTTCAACCAACACCTGCTCCAACGGTGCCGAAGCTGTTGGAGGAGGAAGTACAGTAAGGGAGTGGACCATCGGCTTCGAAGCCAAATGGGCTGGAGCCGAAACCATCTTTTGGAACACCGGAGACTGGAAGAGTCGAAGGAGTACCCTGTCGATGTCCGAATCAGACATCCTGGAAGATCTTGAGGATACCGATCGGGCCCGAACCGATTTCTCCATCGGCTCCGAAGGGCTCGGGGACCGGCTCCGAAAGGACTCCACAATTATCGGCTCCGAGGAAACCTTCAAGGAAATTTCCCTCGGTGCCAATAAGGACTTCGGCTCCGAGGGGGAAGTGTCTGAGCCGATGACCCTTATCGGCTCCAATATCAGTGGAGCCGATGAGGGTGACCCGCCTCTCGATGCCCCAGACCTCGGCTCCGAAACCAGAGGGGTCGAGGCTGGAGGCATCGAGGCAGACCGACCTCGGCTCCGAAGTCCGTGGAGCCGATGGAGAAGTCTGCTTAGCTTTTTTAGCCGTCGGTTCCGACTGACTGGTCGGAGCCGGCGCTTTCCTCTTCTTAGAAGGAGACGGAGAGGAAGATAAAGCCTCCTCAAAAGAAGGCTTGATTAATCCTTTGAGGATTAATTTGTTTTTCCTCTCCTGGAGGACTCGGGAGGAAAACGCATGGCATACACTGCACGATTCCTGGAGATGTTTGGCGCCAAGACAATAGACGCACGAGGAGTGGTCGTCCGTTATGGACATTTTGAATCCACACCTCGTGCACTTTTTAAACCCGGAGGGTTTATGTTCCTTAGACATAGTTGTACAAGAAAAAACACAACAGTAAACTTTGAGACAGGTACAAATAAGTATGACAGTAATTCAGAAATTCTGAACTGAAAAACTTTTTTTTTTTTTTTTTTTTTTTTTTTACAGACGGAAAAGAAAGGTAAGAAAACAAGGAGGGTCAAGACCCTCTAACTCAAACGGGTACTTGACCCACACACAACCACTAAAGTAGTTAGAACAGGGGAAGGCCCCTCTAACTTAAACGGAACCTTCTCTGACAGGAAATTTTAAGGAAAACTCAATAAAACAACAAGAAACACACTCGTACACAAAAAATAGCCGTTAAAACAGCTTTTGGGTTGAAAAAAGTGAACTACTGACAGGAAAAGAGACTATAAATATAGTACTTAGCCCAGCCAATGTTGAGACCACGTCCAAGCTCTGTAAGCGGCAAACGAGATCTGGGGGATTAGTGGTGGTGCATCCTGGGATAAAGATAGCTCAGCCAATTAGAGGCCTCGCTCTATAGCATAAGCGTGCCGAGTCAGAGCCGAGGGATCGGCTCCGAGCCCATCAGTCAGAATGTAGGCGAGATAGGATCACATAACATCTACAGTTTCAAGTCCGTAACCACTCCCACGGGGGGCAGGGAAGCAGCTCAATGTTTTTCACTGCCACTGATCAACAGAGAGACTTTCCTTTAGCCCAAGCAAAAATGGCCTCACAGAAACTTACAAAACAGTTCAAGAACAGCAAGCCTGTAACTTGAACTTTTTTAAATCTCAGAAAAGTGGGAAAAAAGCAAGATTTTTTTTTTTTTTTTTCAGAGATAGCAGAGGTTCACAAGTAATATGAAGTTATAACAGTGCAGTAAATGACCCCACACAAGAGTGCTAGGTCAAAGACACAAAATATGCAAGTTTTGAGAAAAAAACGATTTTAAAATTAAGTGCAAACAGGAAATTCAGTAAACAGCTTTTGGTTGTGCTCTAAATACAGCTACTAATGCAGAAATCAAGTTTAACAAGCCAGAAAATGCTCAAACTAGGCAGCTATGCAGAAAAACTTAGCAAATAAACAGAGGAAAAATACTTAAAATCTCAAAAGTGGCTCCTTTCTTCTCTCAGCATTTTCTCCTCTTGGTGGGTGCTTCACCAACAGCCAACAAGCCTGAAAAGACGCCAAAACCACAAGGCAACTAGGTTTTAAGAGAGGAAGATGGAGGAGTTTTGGAAATGACCCCTTTTGGCCAATAAAACTACAGTTTCAAGTCAGTAACCACTCCCACGGGGGCAGGGAAGCAGCTCAATGTTTATCACTGCCACTGATCAACAGAGAGACTTTCCTTTAGCCCAAGCAAAAATGGCCTCACAGAAACTTACAAAACAGTTCAAGAACAGCAAGCCTGTAACTTGAACTTTTTTAAATCTCAGAAAAGTGGGAAAAAAGCAAGATTTTTTTTTTTTTGTTTTTTCAGAGATATCAGAGGTTCACAAGTAATATCAAGTTATAACAGTGCAGTAAATGACCCCACACAAGAGTGCTAGGTCAAAGACAGAAAATATGCAAGTTTTGAGAAAAAAACGATTTTAAAATTAAGTGCAAACAGGAAATTCATATATATGTATATATATATATATATATATATATATATATATACACACACACACACACACACACACACACATACACACATATAAAAGCATCTGAGATAGCTGTGCTTTTAAGAAAGCTGTTAGCACAAGGAGTGACTAGGAAGTAGAGCTATGAAAAGGAAACTGTTTGAGGTACTTATGCAACCACTTGTAGATAATACAACATTAAAACATTAAAACACTGTGCTATGAGCAAGCCAGCTGCATTGCAAGTAGACAGCAGCAAGCTGTGAGCTGACATGATAACAGCACAGTTCCCTGTGGCCAAATATGTCAAGAGCACTTACAGATGCACAGACAAAAAAAGGAGCTGCTAACAATACTATATGAATGTGAGGAATGTGAGAAATTCCAAGACCATGTCTATAGTGAGGAAATTCAAAACCCCTGCAAAGCATATTCAGAAAGACCTTGCACAAAGAACTACCAAAATTGTAGAGGATGCTAATTAATTTGCAAAAGTGTGACCTAAAAGTTCAATGCATATCAGATAAGGAACTTCACTTCCTAGATTTGATGAGTACAGCACATTTACAAGAGATAAATAAGGAACTAATAGAAGAAGACGAAGAAAAGTGAGTGATTCTTTAGGTGATTCCACATTTACCAAAGACCAAAGAATTGATAAATATTTCTATAAAACAAATACAACAAAGTCAACAGCTAAGAAGATCTACCAGAAGCACTACAATCAGTGTTGTTACAAGAAAACAGAAACAGTGAGAGCTGTGATGCTCAGGAATTCCAGAGAGGCACTCAAAAGTAGTGTAACTACTACATTAGCAACTCTTCTCAAAAGGGCTGGAGTAAACACTCCTGACAAATACTCCAAATGTGGAAGACTGATAAAGAGACAGATGCTTACAAAGCCTGTTCCAGAGCAAAAAATTATTCTAAAGACTTCCAGTTTCATTACTGAAAATGTTTTGTCAATATGCACAAACTACTATTTTGAAGCCCATGACAAGTGCACTGTATTGTCAAGGTTAATTTGTAATTGATCAGTATAAAGTAGTACATTCAATCGCATAGACCACATAAGATGAAATGTGGTATTCTGACATATGAGGCATATAGCTTTAATGCGAATAGGCTAATTGCAAAAAGTTGTGTGTTATATGGTACGCCACTATCTTTAGTATGATTCTCAGAGCAGCCTGAATATATATATAAGGAGATTACAACATTGAGACTGTGTATAAGCCTTATTTGCTCACAAGTCAGACATTACAACCAGTAATGCAGCTAAATTATAAGAAGCAGTGCTGACAAATACACCAGAGGAGTTAAGGAGGATTCAACTTTTATTACTCTCCTGTTTATTTTTTTTATTACTATTCTATATTTAGAGATTGACTTTGAAAGCATTCTATCTACTATATAATCCATTGTAAGCAAAATGGTTATTTGAGATGTTGAAATAATTTTTCATTGGGATTCTGAGGTATTAACTTTGATGCAGTTTTCTGTCTTATTACTATCACTTTAATGGTTTTATCTTATTATTATTATTATCATTATTATTTACACTACTATGATAGTCATTGTTTCAGCTGCATATTTAGTACAAAGTGTAGCTGTTTTTCTAACCCTTGTTTAATTTTGCTAGTTTGAACTTTAATCTATTTTGTGTGTGTGTATTTCTGTATCCATATCTGAATTTAAGTTCATGTCATTCTGTCAATGAATGTAGGTTTATCGTGTCAAACCTAGAGTTGTCACAAATTACATCACATTCAGTTATGCATATAAGCACATAATTTCAATTTATTAACATGATTCACTATAGTACTACATTATTCTAAACAACAATTTTGAAAATCTAATTGTTATAACAACTCAAATGAACAGTTGTGCAACTAACTACTAAAGTGTTCTTCCAGTTTACCAGTTTGCTTGACATTCTTAATCTTACATAAGGCTGTTAACTCTACAAACAGCATAATTTTCATTTGTATTTATTATAACTCTGAGACTCATGTTTAACATTTTTGTTCATAAACTGAGTGAATTAAGTAGAAATAGCTGGCCAAAGGAGTTGTTGTATCTTTCGGCTTTTCACGGTTAGGGGTCGCCACAACAGAACTCCGGTCCGCTAATGATTGGCAGTAGATTTTTACGTGCTGAGTTGCCAGCTCTGACGCACAACCTTCAACGAAGGTACGCCCATTCATGCATGTCTCCACACAGAAGACGATTTAGCTGAGAATCGAACAGGACAACGTCTTACTGTGAGGCGACAACGCTACTGCAGCACCACCACCGCAGTGGCCAAACAAATGAGTACAGTACTATAAACTTTCTGTTATTAGGGACAAAGCGATTCTGGAACTACTCATATATTTCAATCACAAGAAAACTCAATAGTCAGATTTTCAGGATTCAAATGAGTTTTTATTTTTTTACAAGGGAAATGAACAAAAACATAATTTTGGTAAAACAAGTAGCAGCAGAAACCTAAATGAAATTTTGTATCTAATATAGTACTTATAGGTTTGTAAAATAACTATTCAGAAAGGCCTCCCTCCCATATAATACATTGCATTTACAGTCTCTCAAAGCTGGTCCAAAAAGTATGTCCAAGTTTTATAGGTATTTCTGTTTAGCATCTTTACAGTCAAAGCAGTAGCAGTTTCTTCACTTTTCCTAAGAGGACTTCTTCTACTGAAGTTGCTGGACAATTTTCTCTAAACATCTCTAGATTAGAGGTAAACACTTCTGTGAAGCCTACTTAGCTCTGACAAAATATACAGCTGGTTTTACCCTCATGTGTTGTTCTATTTCCTGCCAGTAAACCTGTATCTGTTGTTGACAAAGCACACTCTACCGTGCAACATGGGTTCATTTGGGCCTTATCTACCTTCCTCACTGCTCAACCTACTTTTTCAAAAGTAGCACACCATTCACTATATTCCAGTATTCCACTATTTATATACAGTTTTTCAAGGATGCATAGTTTGCCATTAATACATGGGCCCATTGTAATAGGTGACCCTGCTTTGTAAAATATAATTCTTATCAAAATAACAAGCATTCCCTCGTAGGAGAGGAAGACACTGAACCATTTTTTGATTAACAATAAGTTCTTTATTTAGTGAAATGGGTTGGTAAGAAATTATTCATTTTCTCTGGCCAGTGCCACATATGTTCATTTATGCAAGGTTTTCATGACAAGCAGATAAATGGGGTTAGATATTTTTCTAATAGTTGTTTGACTTGCCATTCCCAATCAGTGGCATTTTCACTGACAAGTGATTGTCTAGCTCCCATGTGGTATGTGGGACAAACCAAATGAAAAACTGAAGGTCAGACCAACATCAAATTTAAGTGATAGCTGGAAGGAAGCATGTACTATCTCAGTGGCAAAGCATTAGAAAAAAAATATGGGACTAGCACACATGGTCATGGTACTACTATGAAAAACTCAACAACAAAACCTGAAATATCAGAATTACCAAATCACTAATGCTTGAAACACAAAGGGGCAAAAAAGTAAAAGTATAAATATTTTTGTAGGATCAAGTCCCATGTACCCTGATATGGGGGTAAAAGTTCCACCACCATCCAACCTATACATATCAACTCCATGGTTACACCAATATGAAGAAGGACGAACTCTCCAAAAAGAAGGGAATCACTGCTAGTACTTAGAAATTGTACTGGCAGTGATTTCCTATGGAAATCAGCAATTGTCACTCTGATATTTTTATATTTGACATATTTTGCTTTGGGCAACTGATGCTCAGTGAATTTTACCTTGGTTACCTGTAGGCTTACACATAATTGCTCTTGTTGTTCTCATTCCTTCCCAAAACAAATTGGGAAACTATGGAATTTGTACTACTGAAACTGGCAGAATGACACAGCTTTTATTAAAATATCAGACTTTAATAAATTCTAAACATGAAGCTGTATTGGAAGGTTATGTTGCAATTTTTGGATTAAATATCAGTGGAATAAAAAGTTAGCATTGAATTGTAATATGATATTACTCATGGTATTTGAAAACAACTGTAGGAATTTAAATAACTTTGAATGGTCTTAATTATTAATAAATTGATTCTTTCAAATATTTTGCATGCACAAATTATGCCATTAGAAGGAAAAAAAAGCTTAATCTCAGGGATTACTTTTTATTAAAGTATTTCAGTGTTATTTTCCACCTTTGATGATGCTAGTTTATTTTTTAAATCATATTAGCACAATTTTGCTAATGTCCAAGGTAACTATTAAGACAGATACTATTTCAAGTGTTTAGTATGTGTAAATTATGATCAAGTTACTCTATTTTCCTTAACTAACCAACTTTGTTCTGTCTTTCACTCTTGAAGTACTGGCACAGTAATAACAATTACAATTTACAACTAAATGTAAAAATCATTTCTCAATCTCAGTGATTAGTTGTTTCACAAATAAAGTGCATAAAGAGGCTACTCAGCAGATATCCCAGCCAAAATTAAATCAGCTGCTTAAGTGTGTATAACATATACAGCAATATAGCAAATTTGACATTCAAGCACAATGTACATCTAGGATGTATTTTCTATGCATTTTTCATAGCTAAAGATTTCCTATTGTTTTCTTTTGCTATTCACATACTGTGGTTGCACAGATATGCTTTTCTGCATGCGGTGTTAGTTAAATTATAAGAGCAACTTTAAGTTCACTCAGAAAATAGCACATTCTTACTTAAAGTCTGTACCATGCAGCCAACACTATTGCCTTAATCTGCATATTGATTTGTATGCAGATTTTTTGTGGTTAAGCTGAATCTGTTTTATCAACAAAAAAGTGTAATGTTGGTTGACAGCCCATCAATTCAAAACAATTCAAGTTTCCAATTAATACTATCAATCTTAATGCCTTTAAATTCTTCTCCTCTAATTGTAACAGACAAGTTTTTTTTTCTGTTTGTGATAATTATTTTAATTTCTGATACCTCTATTCTCACTAACACTATCCACAGTTTTAAAATGGGTAATTCAACAGACTATAGTTGCTATTACACATATATGCAGGTTCAACCTTTGCAGTTCAGCTTGGCTGCTTAATACACAATAAAGTAAAGTTTTAAAAGGAAGATAAACAAACTCTAGTTGTGCCCCCCCCCAAAAAAAAATGAATTGCATACTTCATTCCAGTCACCCACACAGCATTTAAAATCCAATCAGTAGTTTCCCAGACTGATTATAATTTGAGGTTACTCTAATCTCCAGGCATAGCAGTTTAAACAAAATGCAGCAGCAACCTTTATCAAACAAGTCTAAGATGCTGACAGAGCAAACCAAGTTACAGTTTCAATGTTAGTATAATGAACTACTAGAAGAGCAAACTGTGCACATGCCCTAGCCTTATTTGCTTCGCCATGGCTTAATGCCTTTGCATATTTCCTTTGTAACTGATTGTTCTGCTTTTGCAATCCATAGTTACAGATTTTTGACAATTGCTGCTGCAGCTGGTTGCCTAATCATGGCTTTTGAAATTTTCTGCCTTTCTCATTGTCTCCTCTGAGCAGTCTCCTGATTTGTTTACCTCGGTTATACCTATACAGTAATAAATAACCCTTCACATTTGGATAGGAATCCAGTCACCGTAACAGTGAGCAATACTTCTCTCCCATCATAGGTTCATAGATGACTACTAGGCTAATGGCACAACAGCCTTTACAAGCCTAGCCAATAATACCCAGATATGACAGTATTTTATCTTAATTCCACAGATATGTGATGGGGTAGTGTCAGGGTAGTGGATCTTTGGGTTTTGGAGCCCTAAGTCATTTTACAGAATGCCTCTGTCCATAAGGGATATGGGCAGGACATTGGAAGTGAATTTACGGTTCCCCATCCATTTTTTCCAAATTCTCTTTGGGATATAATTCTATCTCACAGGCAAGTTCTGTTAGAATCATAAATAAGATTCAGGTCCATGGAAAGCGTAAACCTTGTAAAAGGGCTGGGTCAGAGAATGCCTTGTAGGTCAGGCATAAGTCAGTTCTCAACAGAGTACAGGGACAGGGCCTTTAATCAGTCTGCATAGGACATGTGTTTTATGTGTTTAGTCTTACTTGGTCTACTGTAAAGGTTATCTGCATACCACAGAGACCCCCCTCCTCAATACTCAACTCTTTGTTAAAAAACTTGCCTCTTTGTCTCTCTCTGCCATCAATAAGTTAGCCAGTACCCTCGTGCCAACTCTTAGCTATACTCTTTTGTTTTCTGACTGTTTACACCAGTTTCCTTTTAACTGTTTAGACCAGTTACAGACCCCGGCCAATCTGTTACTTCTTTCCAATCCAAATGACCTGGCAGCACCTCTCCCTAAGCTAACAGTCCAACGCTCAAGACACTAGGCAGTTACCTTCAAACTGCTACTTAGATGCTGTAACAGACTGAAAATTTTAAATTCCGGCTAAAGGCATAAAAATAACACTAACATTTGGCAAAACTGCTACCTACAGTGTTACTAGCAATCGCTGATAGTTTTTCGGTCACCTCTGCTGGGGCTCTACTGGCTTGGTTCACCCTGTGGGCTCCTTTGCTCTCCTACCATGCCCCCAATTACCACCCACCTCCACTATCTGTACATTTATTCATCCCAACTCCTCCCACATCTTCTACCATCCAATTAAACTACACCCACCCACCACACACATTCAACTTTTAAACTTCCCATCCAACCTAAACAATGCCCCCTACCACATCATATCTACTAAACCTAACAACCCTGCTAACCCTCACTTGTCTTACTTATCTTACACAACTCCCTAACCCCTCCCATACTGCACCTTCACATTATACAATGACTTTCCAACATACTTCCACACCACCCTTCACCTCCATAACTCATGAACTCTATTCTCCTAACCCAACCCTACTATTCAAACACAAAAACCTACATATCCCACCCTCACATAACAAACCCCTCCAACGTCACATCAACAAATCCACTCCCTACCACTGCTCAAACTCTCCATCCACATTAAACTACCTTATAGTCATTCTCCACCAAATTTCCCTCTCACTCTCTGGTGACATCCATCCCAACCCCGGTTCCACTACCACCACACAAATCACTAATTCCCCTCCAACACACCCTCAAACTCCCAAATCTATTTGCCTCACTACAGTCAATGCCCAAAGCCTTCAAAATAAAATCACTAACCTCCATGCCTGGCTTTCCCACAACCACCCTGATATAGTAGCCATCGCAGAGACCTGACTTAAATCCTTCATAAAAGACAATGAAATTCTTCCACCAGGCTACCAAATGATTCACAATGACAGACTTAACAAGAAAGGTGGAGGTGTAGCTATAATTTACTCCTCCTCCTATACCATTACCCTATACACCAATCACATCCCAAACTTCGCAAACAACAAAATAACTACAGCTCTATTAAAAATCAATAATCACAAGTCCATATGCATAGTCACCTTCTATATACCCCCAGGGAATAATATCCCAGTACTAAAAGATATCATCTCCTGGTTTTCCTCTAACATTAAAAATGAAATGTATATCCTATGTGACATGAACATTAGCCACTATAAACTCTCAAGTCCCATCTCACGTACTCAACCTCTTCAACTTCACCCAACTAATAAACTCTCCTACAAGGAAAAACAAAGATGGGGCCTCTGGCACCATCATTGACTGGATCTTAACATCCCATCCCAACCTTTTCTCAAATGCAGGAATCCTCCCAGACCCTCCCAGTGACCACCTGTAAGCCTTCAATGACCATCACCCCTCTTCTCTTCAAAAGCAACATCTAACCTCTCCTACTAGCGCTCTCAAACTTTCTCCGAATGTCTAAAACTTACTGATTGGAACCCTCCTAAGAACCCTGCCCCGACACAATGCCATCACCTACTTCAAAGAAGCTTTCTTAAACCTACTCAACAACCACACTCCTCTAAGAACCAAACGTGTCAAGGCTAAAGCCTCTCCCCTAGCTATTAAATGAAACTAAACTAACCATGGTCAAAAGAGACACAAAATGGAAGCAATACCAAATAAACAAACCACCTAACTCCCTACTTAAATTCAAACAACTCTGCAACTCCATAAAAAAACTAATAACTAGAGAGCACAAAGCATATTACTACAAACTTCAATTTGAACACTCAACCAACCCTAGAAAATTCTGGAACACCATCTCCTCTCTCCTCCACCCAGGAAATAAAGATAACCCCTGTCCCAACCCCAACCTCACCGATTTTGAAACTGCCACCCTATTCAACACCTTCTTTTGGATTGTATAGCTAAACTGTCCTACTCCTTTCCTCACCCCCCCCCAATCCCAACTCTGCCTGTCCCCCCATCCCTCTGATCTCATACCTGCTTCCTCCCCCTTCAACCTAAAACCCATCCCACAAGTACAATAAAAAAAAATATTCCTCCAGCTTAAACCTTGCGTTAATGCACCTGATAATCTACCATCAGCCGTCCTCAAGATATCTGCTGATAGCATTGCCTTTTGCATTTCCATGTTAATAAACAGATCCATCCAAGAATCCTATATCCCTTCTCTCTGGCAACATGCATATATCATCCCACTCCATAAAGGAGGTCAAAACACTGACACCACCAATTTCAGGCTTATTATCACCCTTTTCCCACTCTCTAAAATCTTGAAAAAATGTATCCATTCACAACTGACTCCATACCTAACACACAATAACTTTCTCACCCCCACTCAACTGGTCATAGTACCATAACTGCACTACTTTCCTTTCTCAAGAACATTAACCAAGCACGTGACTCTGGCAAATTCATATTTACCCTGTTCCTAGACCTGTCCAAAGCTTTTGACACCATCTCCCACCCCTTACTCTTATCTCACCTCTTCTCCCTCAACTTCTCTCCTTCCACCATAGCCTGGTTCCCTAGCTACCTCTCCAAATGACAACAAGCCATACAATGGAAATCCTCAACCCCTCCCTTCCTACACACCCCCACCGGTGTGCCACAAGGTTCTGTTCTAGGCCCTTTACTCTTCAATATATTTATCAATAACTATCACCACACCATCCCTGATTCCTCAATAATCCAGTATGCTGACGATTCAACAATCACCTGCTCAGCATACCCCATCTCTGACCTACTTCTAAAAACCCAATCAGCCTTCTCTAAAACTGAAACCTGGATGCAAAACAGTCACCTGACCCCAAACGCAAATAAAACTAAACTGATTATCTTTGCTCCCTCTAGAAACTCCCCTATCAACAAAAACTCCTTCTCTATACTCAGCTAGAATAACGTCCCCACTGAAATTGTATCAAATACTAAACTGCTTGGTGTTATCATTGATGAACATCTAAAATTCGACACCCATATCTAAACTATCATAAAAAAACACCAAAAACTAGGACTCCTGTACAGACACAACCGCTACCTCACCCCCCCACCAGAAAAACTCTAGCCTCCTCCTACCTTCTTCCCTCTGACATTTACAACGCTCCTCTGCTAACCAATCTCCAACCTGGCCTACAATCCAAACTAGAACCCTGCTACAATAAAATAAGCAAATTTCCAAAATATCATCAAAAAAAACCCCACCAAAAACTAGGACTCCTGTACAGACACAACTGCTACCTCACCCCCTCCACCAGGAAAAACCCTAGCCTCTTCCTGCCTTCTTCCCTCTGTCATTTACAATGCTCCTCTGCTAACCAATCTCCAACCCAGCCTACAGTCCAAACTAGAATCCTGCTACAATAAAATAAGCAAGTTTGCCATCAATTCAAACAACTCACCCCCCCCCCCCATTGCCACTCACCCCATACTCTGCAATGGCTCAAACTACCTAATTACCTGAACTTCCTCAAACTCACCACTGCCCACAAGCTCATCTTCAAACTTTCCAGTTGCCCCTCTCTTGCTACTACCTTAACCCCTTATATTCTTAACTGCTCACTCAGATCAGAAAACCAAAACCTCCTACAAATGTACAAAACCCTCACGACCCCTTGTCCACCTCCTGCTATCCTACTCCATATCTAAACTATGAAACTCTCTGTCTCCCTCCCGTTAGCAATACTCCAAACCACACCAACTTCAAATCTATCTTCTTCTCCTACCTATATTCAAAATGCACATGCCCATGCCACTCTCCAACACAACTTCTCCCTCTAGCTACTCTCATCTCCATCCCCTGCTACACCTACTTCTCATACCATTACTTTGTCTACTACTACACTTCATTAAACCAATGCTGGACAGCCTTCTGTTGCACCTTAGATAACCTTGTTAGATTTTCTTATACCAGTAAATGTATCTAACTTTGTACATACAAAATTCCCAACAATTTCCTATTATTTGTATTTCTTTGCATGATTGTATTATACCTCATATGTATTATGCTGTATTCTCAGCCTAATTTAGATGATTATACTGCTTTGTGTATGCTTGTAATTGTTCATTGGAGCTTTTCTCCCTGGGCCTCCACTGAAAACGGGCTCTTCCTGGCCCACTGGACTTCCCTGGTCATCAAACTGAAAATAAATAAATAAATAAATAAATAAAGTGTCCTTTGTACTTTGTTAGTGAGAAACCTTTGGGGCTGCCCCAACTAGTGTAAGTGTTTGGTTAGGTACATACAGAAGGCAGCACTGTACTCAATTATGGAGCTGATGAGGGCAGAGTCCAATGGCACTATGACTTCCTTTGAAATTGATGCCATGCCTTTACTAATAAGCTGAACCACACAGAAGAATTTCCTCACTATAACAGCTACTTGGTTTTCAAAGTTTAAGTTACTATCTATCCGTATTTCTAGGTACCTCACCACTAGGTCTACTTTTAGGGGTGTGCTATTAATATTAAAATTTGCAGGGATATCCGATTTACCAAAGGGTATGATTACACAACTTTTAACATTCAGTCTCAGACCATGGTTTTGGCACCAGTCATTTGTCATTTTTAGGCCGGTTTATATGATGTCAATATCATTTGGGGATTCAATGACTGCTAGCTTACAGCTGTCAGCAAACTTGGCGAGCCAGAGGCCCTCAAGATTGGCCTTCACTTCACAGAAGTATATAGCAAACAGGAGGAGTCCAAACATTGAGCCCTGTGGGGCACTGCTAGCAGCAGATTTCTTATCATAGGTGGATTCACCTGTCTTGACAACATGTGTCCTGTCAGTGAGCCAGTTTGCTATCCATCTGATGATGTAGGGATTTATGCCTAACTGAGGAAGTTTACCTATGATCCCTGAGTGGGAGATTGTGTCAAAAGCTTTGACCACGTCTAGATAGGTGGTGTGGACCATTTTACCCTCATCCATGGTCCTGGTGACTTTCCCAAAGAAATCCACCAGAATGATCAGGTAGGAACTCCCTTTAACAAAGCCACATTGGGTCTGGTCCAGTGTTTGGCGAGCTCCTATGTCATTATCAATCAGGTCCATGACAATTCTCCCCATGGCCTTACAGATAAGACTGGTCAAGCTAATGGGTCTGCAGTTGTCTGGGTCAGTTGATGGGCAACTCTTGTGCACAGGGATGACTGTTGCAGTCCTCCATTCCTCGTCCTCCAGTCCTCTGGGACAAAGAAAGTCTGGAGGCTGTGGTTAAAGAGGGTTTCTAGTGGCCTTGATAGAGTCTGTTTTAAGCAATTCAAGAAGCATACTGGAATGCTGTTGGGACCCATGGAAGCTGTGTATTTTTGGCTTTAGAGAGCACAGTAAGGACTCTGCTCCCTTGTAATGACTGACAAGGAAAATGTTTGCAGATGTTTTTTTGGGTGTGGTAGGAGGTGATGGGGGGGGGGGGGTTGAACTGAACTTGTCAGCCAGCAGATTTACTACAGTTTCAGTCTGGGTGCAAGTGTTGTCATTCACTAGTTGGCACATTGCTGAGCGTTTCCCCTGAAGTTACAAACACAAAAAAGCCATATGTTTATCTTTCATCTGGAAGGTTATCTCTGCCTCACAGTTTGCTTTGGCAGATTTGACTCACACTATGCCTCCCTGGAGAAGCCATGAAATGGGAAAAAAAAACATCAGTAAATCAGTCACATCTGTCTAACAGGTCTCATTGGGTTAATGAAAGAAAATACAAATCTTGCAGATGCTATGTCTGATCTAATAACTGAGAAAAGCTATCATAATGATAAAACATGATACATACATATATATATATATATATATATATATATATATATATATATATACTCTACCAAAACCAAGGTTCAGCACTCGCCATCATTCCGAACTGGAACAAAAATAAATAAAGAAAGAAAACCAAGTGGAATACTCAAGGCTCTACCTAGAGAAAGCGAAACCGGTCTGTGGGGCAGACTAAAAGGCGGAATAAAGCCTTGAGTATTCCACTTGGTTTTCTTTCTTTATTTATTTTTGTTCCAGTTCGGAATGATGGCGAGTGCTGAACCTTGGTTTTGGTAGAGTGTAAGGGCTGAATAGCTGGAGTTGGTTCGCGCACAGCAGCATATACGTGCACCGATTCATTTTGGAGCTTATATATATATATATATATATATATATATATATATATATATAGGTTCATAGGTTGATACTAGGCTATCTGCCCTAGGGAATTTACAAGCCTAGCCAAAGTGTGTCCGGCTTTAGCCACCCTTTTAGATTTTTCGACTGTGCCTCTGCATAGTAGGTCACAGAGATAGCCCTTTTAAGGGTAGTTTACTGTGCCTCTGTCTAGCAGGGACACAGAAGAGATCCCCGGGGTAAACCTATGATCTCCCATCCACTCGTCAAGATTTCTCTTGAAGAGAGTCATTGAGGGTCTCTGCCTAACATGGATTGGGATTTTGTTCCAGAGTGAGGGGAGCCTCTGGGATATGAATCTGTCCCTCCAGCATGTCCTATTTATTTCTGTGCTGAGGTTTAAGTCTCTGGAGCGTGTATCTCTAAGGGATTTGGATTTCCTGAGGTGGAGCATGTCCATTAAATCTGGGTTGGACATGGCTTTATACGTCAGGCATAGATCGCCTCTGAGTAGGCGGTAAGCAACTGAGTAGAGCTGGAGTTTCTTTAGCCTAACTGCGTAGGGCATCTGTTTGAGCCCCTTAATCCTCTTGGTGAGGTACTTTTGGGGTCTATCCAGTTGCTGCAGGTGTCGGGTAAGGTACATCCCAAATGGGGCATTGTACTCAATTATGGGCCTGATGAGTGATGAGTAGAGGGGCACAATGAGTTCTCTTGAACTAGATGTGAACCCTTTCGTGATGAGGTGGGCTATACAGAAGGTCTTTCTAACCACTTTGGCAATGTGATTGTCAAAGGAGAGATTATCTACTTGGGTCCCCAAATCCCTAATTACTTCTTCCGTAATTAATGGTTTTCCACCTATGTGGTAGTTTGTGGGCACTTTGTTTTTCCCAAAGGGGATGACTATGCACTTTTTGGCATTTAGCTTTAGGCCATGGCTCGTGCACCAGTTATCCGTCTCTGTGAGCCCTTTTGGAGGATGCTTGTGTTAGTCGGCGAGTCGATTATGGCACCCAGTTTGCAGTCATATGCAAACTTGGTTAGCCATAGTCCTCTCGTGTTAGCCTGTACCTCCGAGAAGTATATACCGAACAGGAGAGGTCCCAGGACTGTGCCTTGTGGGACGCCACTTTTAACTGGTTTACAGTCTGACATGGCACCTGCAATTCTGACCATGTGGGTTCTATCCCTGTGCCAGTTTGCAACCCATCTTGTGACATAGGGGTTGATATTTAAGCTGGTGAGCTTATTTATGATGCCCAAATGGGGTATTGTGTCAAAGGCTTTTGCGAGGTCCAGGTAGGCTGTGTGGACTACCTTCCCTTAATCTATTTCCTTGGTGACTGTTTCAAAATAGTCGATCAGGTTCAAGAGGCAAGATCTGCCCTTAAAGCCGAACTGGGTGGGATCCAGTGTTTGGAGGTTCCCAATGTCTTTGTTTATGAGTTCCATGATGATACGCTCCTTAGCTTTGCAGACCAGGCTAGTCAGGCTTATAGAACGATAGTTTCCAGGGTCCGTTGTAGCACCACCCTTGTGGAGTGGGACCACTGTTGCTGTACGCCATTCCTTGGGTACATATCCTGTAGTGAGGCTGAGATTGAACAGTGACTTTATATGAGGGTTCAGTTCTTCTTGAAGCTCGTGTAAGACGCAGCCCGGGACACCGTCTGGTCCCATTGATGCTGTGTTTTTTGCTTTGGAGAGGGCAGCTCTCATCTGCGCATCTGTAATGTCAGGGAGGCTACACTCTGTTGGGATAGACATTTGATCTTTTGGGGGGGGGGTGGAGTTTGCACTGAATCTGTCTGCCAGGATGTTGGCAATGTCTGTGGGTTCAGTGTATTTTTTGTCATTTTGCACTAACTCACAGCATATCTGGGAGTTGCCACCCAGGTTCCTGACATAACTGAAGAAGGCCTTGTGATTATCTTTAGCGTCTTGTGCAATTTTTCTTTCGAAGCTGGCCTTGTATGATTTTATGAGGGAATCGTAGTTTCTTGCTAGTACAGATCAGAGATGCTTTCCCTTTTTGGGACTTTGCTCTATCATGTAGTAGCTTCCTCCTTCTGTTGTACAGCTTGTTTATGGTTGGGGTCCACCAGACAGGTCTCCTGCCCTTGGAGGAGTGAGCCTTGGTTTTATTTGGGATAGCACGATCCATGCATTCCTGTAGGTGTCCATAGAATGCGTTTGTAAAGGATTCTGCAGTTTGGGCCATATTTTCCACTGGCCCGGGGGCTTTGAAAGATTCCACCTCGGTTTTGAGAATTGTGAAGTTTGCTTTTGAGAAGTTCTTCACCGTGATTTCCTTGGCTGGGGGTGGGGACGGGATGAGGATGTCCAGTGAGATTAATTTATGGTCAGATCTTACCAATGAGGTGTATACCTCTGGTATGGAACAATGAGTCCCCATGTTGGTGATGATCAGGTCCAATATATTTTCCTCTCTTGTGGGAATGGTGACCAGTTGTTCCATGGCATTTGAGTTTATAAATTCTACGAACCATTGGGTGAGGGTGTTGGGGCTTGAGTAGTACTCCCAATCTATGTTTGGGTAGTTGAAGTCACCCAATATGATGGTGTTCGGAGAGACCTTTCTATTTTCCATTGTTCTCAGGAAAGCCAAGTGGGGTTCCTGAGTTTGGGAGGGTGGTCTGTAGCAGGCTACAAACTGAAAGGCAGTTTTGCCCACTGTTAGTTGCACATGGACGGTCTCCACTGCTTTGTGCAGTGCCACTAACCTGGAGGTGTGGGTATCTTTGATGAATATGGATACTCCCCCTCCTTTTGTGGTTCGGTCCGAGTTTTGGGGCCAAAAAGCATGGTATGAGGTATAACTTGGTAGTGCTGGGGTCAACCAGGTTTCTGTTACTGCACAGATGTCGATGTTCTCCATAGTGAGGAGAGCCTCGAGTGCATGCATCTTAAGGTTTAGACTTCTGGCGTTGAGCAGCATTACCCTTAGTTTCTTTTTCCTTGTGTTGTCTAAGGAGGTGGGTTTGTCTTTTGAGCCTTGCCTAAAAAAGGCACTATGGGGGTGGCAAGACCCTTAGCCAGTATTCAAAAGCTCAGGGGTGACAGGTTCAAGCCGTCCCCAGCGAAGCAATGTGGCTTGTCGAGCATGTCATCCCAGGCTGACAAGACACTGGATTCCCTTTGAATGACACCAATACTTTAGCCAACTGTCAAAATTGATCATTTTGTCTTTATACTGTGGCATCATTCTTGGTGATGGTAAGATGCTACTCAAGGTCAGGGTCATACCAGCCTGGGCTACATGATCACAGAGCTCCTCTATGTCTCTTTTCATGTAGTCCAGGGAGGCACGTCTCAGGTAATTCACACCGGCATGGACAATGACGGAGTCATATTTGTACTTGCTTTGGAGTGACCTGAGTGCTTGTGTTATGTGGCGGATCCTGGCACCCGACAGGCAGCTTACAGTGACCTTCTCCTTGTTCAGCCTGGTGAGTGGGACGTCAGTGTGTCTGACAATAGAGTCACCTATTACAAATGTATTAGGTGTGTTGTTTGGCCTTAAGAGCTGCGATTGTGTGGCACACTGACTTTGTGAACTATGTGATGCGTGGGTATTGTTGTGGGGTAGCAGTTGTTTGGGTGTCTGCTTTGGAGGTCTCTGTTGCTAAGGCAGATTTTTATTTAGAGCCTCCGAGTATGTTTTTGTATGTTTATGTGTTTGGTTTGCTGTTGCTATAGGTCTATGTGAGACTGGATTTGTGGTGTGTGTGGTTACCTTCTCCTCCTGATTGACTGTGCCAGTCATGGGTTGAGAGAGCTCAGCCTCCAGATTGTCTATACAGTTGCATCTATCACATACATTTGAGCTTGTTGGGAAGAGCAGAGGGTTGTCTGTGTACATAAGGCAGTTGTAACATTGCCTCAGAATTCCCATATTCACCAGCTGGACTGGAGAGTGAACATGAAACTGACCTTTGGACATGTCAGGATATTATGATGAAATACTTTTTGACTGATCAAAATGGATCAATAGGGTGATAAGTGTTTAAAGAGAGTATAAGAGGGGTTTATTGCTTAAGTTTATTGGTGTTTTGCTTATAAGATTACTTATAAGAGCAAGTGCAAGGCTTTAAAATGAAAATAGAGTGCTTCCTTTGAGATTTAGATCAGTTCCAAGGGAAACAGTGAAGAGCAGACTCTGTGAAGCCGGTAGTAGTTTAAACCTGTTTAAGCGGCGCTGCCCGATGCTGCGCTATGTGCAAAATTGCGCAAAACCAAGCTAAAGCCGGTTTTTAAGCAGGATATATTTTTTTCTTATTTAGGCAGATATCATAAAAACCACAGTAAATACTTTACACAGGCTAGCGCACTTGAGTGAGCAGCCTCAACAGTTAATTCAAACAGAAAAAGACAATTTCAAAATGTTGGTAATAATTGCAGTAATTAGCTTATTTTAAGCAAAAGAGCAGTTTCAACTCGCTTTTCGGCAAGAATAAACAGTCGCAAAGGTAAAAGCAGTAAAAAGGTACTTAAAT